>NC_045439.1:14858549-14891609 GCF_002776525.5 Piliocolobus tephrosceles | reverse complement strand
ACGCCATTCTCCTGCCTCAGCCTCCCGAGTAGCTGGGACTACACACGCCCGCCACCTCGCCCGGCTAGTTTTTTGTATTTTTAGTAGAGACGGGGTTTCACCGTGTTAGCCAGGATGGTCTCGATCTCCTGACCTTGTGATCCGCCCGTCACAGCCTCCCAAAGTGCTGGGATTACAGGCTTGAGCCACCGCGCCCGGCCTCAAGTAGATTTCTTTGATGAACATCAAAGTGGCAGATTGTGTTTCCAAAGATGACTGCAGCAATCCCCTCCAAACAACAGGATCTTTTGCAATGTCCCCTTGCCAGTCAAAAAAGGGGGAGTCTACTTCTCCTTCCTTTGAAACTGGGCTGTCCCTGCGACCACCTTGACAGTAGAATGAGGCAGAGGTGACATTCTGGGGCAGCCAAGACCAGGCATTAAGGAGACTCTAGCAGCTCCCGTTTTTGTGTTCTGGTGGAAGCCCATTGCCATGTAGAAGTCTCCCTACCGCTGAGGCAGGAGAATAGGAGGAGAATAGGCAGGAGAATAGGAGGCAGGAATACCGCTGGAGGCAGGGAACTTAAGGCCAATTCATGCCGACTTCCTAAAGCTGAATCAAGGGAAAACACCAAGGTCTAGGGCCAGGACTGAGGCCAACTCCCGATAATCTCCCAAAGCTGGACCAAAAGGGGAGCACCTGTGTCTGGGTGGGGAACCGAAGGCCAATTAATGCCAGCTTCCTAAAGCTAAATCAAAAGAGAAAACCCCAGCTTCCCACGCCCAGTAACAAAGGATCAAAGGTCACTCTCCCTGCAGCCCTCCCTCTTCCACCACGGCTCAGATGGAAAGGGAAAGTGCCCTGGATTGGCCTTGGCTGAACAGGGACCATCCCTTCATCTGCATAGGGCGCCAATTCACCCCAGCCTTTAATTAGCCACGGACCAAATCCTTCATCCAGATAACGGGTAACCGACAGGAATCTCAAAAGGAGGGCTTAAAACCCAGAAAACTTTGTTACTGGGCCCTTAAGCTGTGTGCTTGGGCCTGCTCCCACCCTGTGCAGTGCTTTCTTGCTTTAATAAATCTCTGCTTTCATTGCTTCCTTCCTGTGTTTCATCCCTTTGTTACTTTGTGTGTTTTGTTCAATGCAGTGTCTTAGTCTGTTGCCCAGGCTACAGTGCAGGGGCGTGGTCATGGCTTACTGCAGCCTCAACTTCCTGGGCTCTAGTGATCCTCCCACCTCAGCCTCCTGATTAGCTGAAACTATGGGTGTACACCACCACCCCTGGCTAATTTTTTGTAGGTTTTTTTGGTGGTTTATTTATCTATTTTTTTTGGTGGTGGTAGTGGTGGGGGTCTCACTATGTTGCCCAGGCTGGTCTCAAACACCTGCCTCAAGTGATCCTCCGACCTTGGCCTCCCAAAGTTTTGGGATTACAGGTGTTTGCCACCAAGCCTGGCTGGCCACATGATTTTATTTGGGCGACAGACTATGAGCAGATGTGTTGTACAGCTGCCCAAGTGGTCCCTGCTCTTTGGCCTGTGTCCTAGAATGAGAGACGTATGGAGGCACCACAGCCGATTGTCAGACCAGTGGGCAAGAAATGTTTATTGTTGTAAGCAACTAAGAGTGAGATCTGAGGGCTGTTACTGCTATAAAAACTGCCTAAGATGCCTGGCCAACCAAGTATCACCTCAATTCTTCCTACAGTGAAATCTTTGCCATTTCCTAATGTGCTTCCCTTGCAGCTGAAACCTCGAAATCCTTCCTGTGTTCCACTGTTTGTCAAGTGGTAGATTCTAACTCAAAATAAACTGAAAGGTGTTAGGCATCAGAATAGAAAAGAGTTACATTGTAGAATTGCAATTTATAGAAATGTGTTCATTGTATTGCCTAAAGTCTGGGGAAATTTTTACAGGTCAGGCTTTTAAGAATTCCTGGAGCTCAGGAAGTTGAGGCTGCAGTAAGCTGTGATCATGTCCCTGCACTCCAGCCTGGGTGACCGACAGAGTGAGATATCGCATTGAACAAAACACACAAAGTGACAAAGGAATGAAACATAGGAAGGAAGCAATGAAAGCAGAGATTTACTAAAGAAAGCACTCCACAGGGTGGGAGTGGGCCCAAGCACATAGCTTAAGGGCCCAGTAACAAAGTTTTCTGGGTTTTACACAGAAACTCTCTGCACCATCTTCACAACTTTTCTATAAATCTTATTCTAACATTAAACAAAGTTTATTAAGAGAAAAACAACCCCAGGCTTTAGATTTTGGAGCCTATACTTTTAACCACTGTGCTATACTCTATCTCTAGACCCCTGGTCCAAGGGAAGCTCTGAGGAGTTGACAAACGCTCATTTCCTAGGTCCTCAGAATGGTCCTCATTCCTGCCCATGACAAAAACTGATTGTTTAGACTTTGCTTTGTATATCTGACATTCTGTAGTGTTTGTTCAGTGCATCTCCCTTGTTATTTTAATTAGACAAAAATCTCTGTATTACTTATGACCTAAACACATCAGCAGGGGCAGCAGCATCAATTACAGCCAACACTTATCACACACACTGTAAAGGGGTCCTGTTCTAAACATTTTACACATATTCATTCATTTGATCCTCCTGAGAACCTGTTAGTGATAGGGACAGGAGGCAGAGAAATTCTAGGCAGAAAAGGGCAGAGTCCCTGGAGAAGCCCACCCTCAAGCTTGGAACCATGGCCCAAAGTGAGAACATGCATTACTGTTTTCCTACTCAAAAATTGCCTTTTCCAAAACTACACATGGCCTGCCCCACCCCCAATCCTGTACCCATTAAAAACCCATTACCCGACTGGCAGAGAGCAGAGAAGGGGAGAAGAAGAGAAGCAGCTGGACGTTGGAGACTGTGGTCTGACGTCAGAGACAAGCAGCTTGACTTCAGAGGGATGGTTTGATGGTATTGCTTCAGAGAGGAGTCTGGCCAGGGATGACCAGACTCCAGGGCTCCAGGGGAAGATCACCTTCCTGCTCCAGCCCTCTTCCAACTCCCCTTCCTGTCGAGAGCCACTTCCATCAGCAATAAAATCCTCCACATTCACCACCCTTCAATTTGTTCATGCAAACTGATTTTTCCTAGATACTGAACAAGAGCTTGGGTACCATGGGTGTGGACACTAAAGGCTGTCACATTGACCCTCTGCCCTCACTGGCAAAGAGCAACTGCCTCCCATAAAAAGGCAGAGAGCCCACTGAGCTGTTTAACAGTTAAGCCATCCACGGATAGCAGAGTTAAAAGAACACTGTAACATGTGCCTTCTGCGACTTTGGGGATCATGACTACTCCTCCCTAGATGCTGCCTTGGGGCCTACATGGAGTTTTGCTCCTGCTGGCACCCAAAAATGCTCACTCTGGCTCCTATACCCACTCACCTGCATGCTCCCCCTCCCATGAGGGGTTGAGAGCTGCAGGCTGAATAAGTGAGGCATCCCTGTCACGAGGCCTGCGAAGGGGTCAAGGAAAATTTCCTGTTTCATTAGGTAGGTGTTAATATCTTCCCATTTTATAGGTGAAGCAACTCATGCACGAATAAATTAACTTGCCCAAGGTTACATATCTGGTAAATGGCAAACCCAGGAGGTGTGGCTCTGGAGTCTGATTCTCTTGCCCACTTGCTGCACTGCCCTCTCTAAGGAATTTTAATGATAAATGGTCTGAGACCTGGATTGGATGCTTCCTTTCCTTACATTTCAAAACAGTGTGCTCCCCTCCTGAGCTTTTCCAGGGAGCATGAGGCTCTTAGCTCTGAATGTTATGGTCATCTTCCGACTACCTGGGGACAGGTACTTTGAGAGCACACAGAGATGCAGCTTTTGGAATTCTCCATGCTGCATATAGGTTTGTAAACCAATACCCTGCTCAGACACCGCATTCTTCTAACACCCTAGTGATGGGGTCACATTTCCCTCTCTAGGTACGACAATCTGGTTTTGAAGTTGCCGGAAGAAACTTGAATGGCTTCCTCTTTCATTCCCACAAGGCTCTGAAAACACTTCTGCTGATCTGCCGTCTTCACTCCTACCTCACCTTGGCATAACTGCACTCTACTCAAACTCTATCTGGAAGGACCAGAGCTCAGGGCTTCTGACCCCACAGAATGGACTCCAGGCACTAAGAGGTGAACTACACAGAACACCTGTTCCATGTCGAGTTGGTTATCATTTTATACTTTGCTAAAAACTGTTTGGACGAACGGAGGCAAGATGGCGCACTTCCGGGTTCTTCTTCACCACCAACTCTTCCCGTGCGCGCGAAAATGCAGCCGGCACCTGGGAAGGTGCAGATCAACTGGGCATGCGCCAGGTGACGTCAATCCGAAGAGACCAAGATTTACCTGGTCGCACCTGCGGAACGCCCCCCGACACGCCCGTGCCCTGCCTATTGCCCTCCCACTCCTAGAAAAGCCACTCTCGGCCAGTGAGCCACGCGGCCTTCTCACAGCCCCACTCCTGTCGGGATGTCGGGACTGTGGGAAGTCCATCCGAGAGCCCCACCGGGGGACTCTGCCGGCCTCCTTTGCCGGAGGCGGACAGACTTCTCCCCCACACCTTAGGTTACCAAAAATAAATGTGCAGTTTTGCTGTTACCCTTGCCTACCCGCTGGTTCTTCTGTGCTTGCTCTGGTGGTCTTGGAAAACAAATCAAAAACCTCAAGGAAAATCTTCAACATAAGCCCTGGCATAAGACATTTTCTATGTATTCAAAATAAGAAAAGGGAATGGTGAATACATTGACAAGTAGCAATTTGAATTATAATGACAATTCTGTAGGATTTTATGTAGCTTGCATATTTAACATTTAAGTATATTGTTCTTGGAATTGTATGATAAAACTAGAAAATAAAGAGAAATTATGATGACCATGTGTTCACTCTTCAGACTTTCATCTATGAATCAGCTCACTGAGAGTGATACTTGAAAACTTTGCTTGTTTTCTTCTAATCCAGCTTTGGAATGTCCTCCACGGATGGATGCCATGCAGTTGAAACATAAGTGCCATAAAAATTAATCCCCCTAGCACTACTGCTGTTGCCACGGCAATAAGCGTGTGTCCTGGGAATGGCAGTGGTGCCTCATCAACATAAATCTGCAACAGAAAAAGCAAAGTCTTTAAGCTTTCTGAATTTAGCAATGCAAAACACTGAAAATTTTATGGTCCCCACAATTAATCAGAGAGCAAAATGCTGCCCAGAGTTACAAAGACATTCAGCATCCACAAATCTTGGAAATAGTCTCTTGACAATTGAACAAGTAACAATTTGCCTACAATAAATAGGGGCTAAGAAGTCCATGTATTATCCTATGCCTTTACCCTGTCTTTAACGGTGGAAGGAGGCAGATAAAATGCTTGCACAGCAGAACATTCTCTGTTCAGTCACAGAGGAATGGGCAAAGAGCTCTGGGAACAGGGAGGAGGGAATGCCTACCTGCCTAGGGCAGTCAGGGAATGCGCTTTCTGAGCTGGATCGTGACGAATAAGTGGGTTCACAGAAGAGAAGGAGATAAAGGAACATTCCAGGTAGAGGCCTATGTCTGTGCTCTTTCAAGCTACCACCTCTTTAGAAAATCCTCTTTGTAGGTGCTGCCAGTATAGGAAACTTTTTATGTATTTAAAATGTTTCATCTGCATGAATAGCTAATTAACAGAAGCAAGTAAATTTCTGGAGGAGAGATAGGATTATTGACAGAGAGGGACAGTGATGTCTTTTTCTCTGAGATGTGGGGCAAGGGTGGGGTCATTGTTATGTTAAATATAGAAGTGGGGCATAAAGAGAGTAGGGGGTTCAAGCCCAGGCTTATGTTTCCTTTGTGAAGCAGGAAGCCAGATCATCTTTTGTGGGAGAAGAACATGCTGATGAGTGGAACTAGGACAGTAGGGAATGTGGAAAGTGCAAAGGACAAGAAAAAGGATGATGGGCTGCTTTAAGGCCTAGCTCAAGTTAAAGGTACGGCCATCCTCCCAGTGACCCAAGGAGGTAGCTGATTTCTTAGAAACAGTCCCTCCATGCTACAAATTCTCTGAAATTCCCCTCAAATTCGTTCTTTCCATTCTTTTAGTACTGCTACTGTGATTATTGTGCCATTTTTCATAAATAGGCCACTCTAGTAGACTCCTTCCCAGGCCACCAGTCCATGTTGACATCCTAACATTGCCAGATTTATCTTTGTATAAAACACTAGTCTGTGTATAAACACCTTTTTCCAAAAAATGTTTAATAGCTTTTCATTGTTGACAGGAATGCTGACAGGAATGCTCTAAAGCTTTCACTCTGACATTCAAAGCTTTCCACGACTGGACCCTAAGCTACCTGGTTTTCTTCTAAATAACCTTATATTCTAGCCAAATGGATTTGAGCTATTCAAAAAGCAAACTTTATGTTTTTGACAGTGATAGGAGGCAGTCAAATGCCTAGGCAGATAGGGCGGGTCCCTGGTGAAACCTGACCTTCAAGCTGAAGGCAGTCCCAGGTAAATCCACATACCGAATTCAGAACCTGTGTTCCTGTTTGGCATGGTTTCCTCTGACTGATCCCACCCTTCACCTGTTTTACATATACCTATCCTTCCTAATTGGTTTTCTACACTGCTGTGCCCACCTTTGAGTGGTGACTTTGCTTTAGCCTTTCTTTGCATACTCATAAACCAATCAGCATGCTCTCCCCTATTCTGAGCCCATAAAGACCCTAGACTCAGCCACACTGGCAAAGAAACCACCTGACTGCAGGGGTGAGGGACCACCCCCTATGTCCCCTCTCTGCTGAGAGCTGTTCCATCGCTCAATAAAATTATTCTCTGCCCTCCTTACTCTTCAGTTGTCAGTGTATCCTCATTATACTTGGATGCAGGACAAGAACATGGGTACAAGCTACAACACAGGTGGGACAAGTGGGCAGGATGCCTCCAGCAGCAGGCTCAGGGCTAAGCAAGGCCCAGGTAGAGGGTGTCACCGGCTGTGGAGGTCCCCAGTTGGTAAAGTGGCCAAGAAAAATCCTGAATCACTTTCCCATATCTGTACCTGGTCTCTCCATACAGAATGCCTTCCTTATCCATTTCTGCCTAATGAAATTTCAGTCACTCCACCAGATGATGTAAAAATTTCACTTGTGGCTGGGTGCGGTGGCTCATGTCTGTAATCCCAGCACTTTGGGAGGCCGAGGCAGGCAGATCATAAGGTCAGGAGATCAAGACCATCCTGGCTAACATGGTGAAACCCCATCTCTACTAAAAATACAAAAAAATTAGCCAGGTGTGGTGGCGGGTGCTTATAGTCCCAGCTACTTGGGAGGCTGAGGCAGGAGAATGCATGAATGGCGGAGCTTGCAGTGAGCCGAGATTGCGCCACCACACTCCAGCCTGGGCGACAGAGCGAGACTCTGTCTCAAAAAAAAAAAAAAAAAAAAAATTTCACTTGGTTATTTAAGCCATTTATTATATGTCTAAGATGAGAAACGTTTATCACCTCTGAATTCTGTATTCTCCATCTAAATTGCTACCTCTAAAGTTCTGAAATATACTTTTTCTTCAAATGTTTCCCTTCTAATCTTCTTCAACCATCCAAATATTCCACACCATTTCTAAAAAAGGTTAAACCTCAGAATTACGAGTCTGTTTTACTTACAATGTCTATTTACTCCTAAAGTAATTTGTATTTTTAAGCACAAAAATTCACTTAAATAATCTGAGATCAAAGTCAAGAAATTAACATTAAGACAATACTATAATGTAATTACAGGTCTTACTCCTTTGTTTTTCTTTTTTTCCAGTTACCCCCATAATGTATTTCGGGTGAAAGAAAATCCAAGCTTATGGGTTGCATTTCATTCTTTCAGGATTCTCCTTTCTCCTCCCCTTTCTTTCCTTGATGGAGCTTTGCTATGTTACCAACCTGGAGTGCAGTAGTTATTCACTGACACGTTCATACTGGACTGAGGCCTCAAACCCCTGGCCTCAGAGGATCCTCCCTTGGCCTCCCAAATAGCTGGGGTTGCAGTCATGTGTCACCAGGTCTGGCTATTTCAGGGTACTTTCTTTTTTCTTTTTGAGACAGAGTCTCACTCTGTCACCCAGGCTGGATGAAGTGCAGTGGTGCGATCTTGGCTCACTGCAATCTCCGTCTCCTGGGTTCAAGCAATTCTCTTGCCTCAGCCTCCCGAGTAACTGGGATTATAGGCATGCACTACCACACCTGGCTAATTTTTGTATTTTTAGTAGAAATGGGGTTTCACCATGTTGTCCAGGCTGGTCCTGAGCTCAAGTGATCCACCTGCGTCGACCTCCCAAAGTGTTGGGATTACAGGTGTGAGCCACCACACCCAGCCTATTTCAGGGTACTTTCAAAAGCAGGTTCTGACAGTCCCAAGAACCTTTATACACTTTCTCTATATTTTCTTAACAATTCTTTTCCTTTATTAATGGTGCAGTCACTGCCTATCTTTCTTTTATCCATTTTTGTTCTTCCTCCATTCCTGAAGCTTCAAATTTCCTGCTGTTATCACGTTTCTTCTGCTTGAAGAACTTCTTTAAGCATTTTCAAAAGAGAAGTTCTCCTGACAATGGATTCTCTTAGTTTTCTTTCATTTGAGAAAGTCTTGATTGTTTATTCCTGAAGGATATGTTCAGTAGGTAGAGAATTCTGGATTGACAATCCTTCCTCCCCACCCAACCCTCACCCCCAACACTTTAAAGATGTTGTATAACTTTCTTTTGCCTCTGTGGTTTCTGTTGAGAAATCAGCAGTCATTCAAACTGTACCCTTGTATACAGTGTGATTTTTCTCTGACCACTTTCAATATTTTATCATCTTGATTTTTGGTAGTTGATTATGATGTGTTCGGGCATGGTTTTCTCTATCTTTATCTTGTTTAGGGCTCATTAAGCTTCTTGAATATGTAAATTTACGTCTTCACCAAACTTGAGGCTTTTCAGTCTTTATTTCTTTCCTTCTTCTTTTTTTTTTTTTTTTTTTTTGAGACAGGGTCTCTTTCTGTCACCCAGACTGGAGTGCAGTGGCATGATCTCAGCTCACTGCAGCCTCGACCTCCTAGGCTGAAGCAACCCTCCCACCTTGGCCTCCAGAGTAGCTGGAACTACAGGTGTGTGCCTCCATGCCTGGCTAATTTTTTTCTATTTGTAGACAGGGCCTTGCCATGTTGCTCAGTTGGTCTTAAATTCCTGAGCTCAAGCGATCCACCCACCTTGGCCTCCCAAAGTTCTGGGATTTTTTTCCCCATATCAATCTCTTTCTCCTCTTCTTCGTGGACTCTGATGACATAAATGTTAGACCTTCTGATACTGTCACATAGATCCCTGAGGCAAGATCTTCTTCTTAAAATACTTTTTCTTCAGGTTGGGTTTCCACTGACCTGCTTTCAAGTTCACTGATTTTTTTCTTGTTCCATATCCATTCAGCAATTGAGTCCTTTTGATAGTTTTAAAATTTAGATACTATAGTTTTTAGTTCTAAAATTTCCATTTTGTCCTTTTTAAGTAGCTTCTAGATCTCTGCTGATAATCTATCACTTTCTACTTATTTCAAAAGTGAGAATATTTGATAATTGCATTTGTGGTCCTTTGTTGATGTCTTTTCTCTTCAGAATTGATTATATTGTCTTGGTTCTTGATATGGTGAATAATATCAGATTGTATCCTGGTGAATAATGGTGAGTAACATCAGATTGTATCCTGGTAAATATGGTGAATAGTATCAGATTGTATCCTGGACATTTTTGATGTTATGTTGGGAGACTCTGGTTCTTGTTTAAAAGTTATCTGGAAAATGCTGATTATCTATTGTTCATTTTTAGCAATCAATCACACTGTTTGAGTTCAGTTCACAAGTTATGCCTCACCTTCTGTGGGTGGTGGTTTCGGTGTCAGTTCAGTTTTCCAAGCTGTTGTTATGCTATTTGTGTCTCCCTGGTTGGTACTTGTGCCACTCAGGAGCTGCTCAGAAACTAGAGGATGTTTACTTTGTAGTTTTATTTCAAAGCCTTTGCTATTTTATTTAGGTGTGCCCTGCTCATATGCAGCTTCTTCCTGGTGCTAGTTTCTATGAAGAATCAGGACTCCCTTTCTCCAGCCCTCTTCTCATAGAGATGTCCCCCCATGCTTTCCATTCTTAGAGGTCCTTTCCCTCGTTCTCTGGAAAGAAAGCTGAGCTTCTACGAGAATTTTAGCCCTCTGTGCTATTGTGCTGTTCCCCACAACCAGGGCTGCTCCTGAGCCAAAGAGATGAGAAAAGAGAGAAAAAAATAACAGGGATTTTCCTTCACACTCCTTATGTGACAGATGCTTCTTTTCCTAGTTTCTTTACCTAGTGGGTTGAATTTTTCTCTCAGGGTTTTAGAGGTTTACACTGCTGCAATGGCCACCCACCACTGTAGTAGTGCAGAGCCATTATTGGGGCTGGCCTTAGAGCTGGGTCAGAACAGGAGAGAGAGAGAGAGAGACAAAGAGAGAGAGAGAATGTTAATGTAACATCAGCATTTGAATATGACTCATTAATTGATTTTTATCAAATCCTTATTCCATCCCATGCCTCATAGGCAACAGATGTCATTATGTGAATAAGCAAAAATGAGTTGTTGCTTTCACGGGATGATTTGGGAAAGACTGATTCTAGTTTCCAATTTCTTTGGATCTTAAAAGCCTTTGATATATTTAAGACAATGATTACAGTTCAAACAGCCATAAGGAGGATAATCAGACTAGAAACTAAAAGTTACAGAAATACGTTCTTTGGAGTGGGGTGAGAGGAAGAGCATTAAAAGTCAGAAAACTGGGCTCAACAAGGAAGGTGGAGAAGGAACAAAAACAAAGACAGCCACGTATTATTATATGTATTATTAAAATTCTGCCAGCATCCATCAGTCCTGGCACCCATCACGCACCCTGGCTTCATCACTACTGACAGTGTCACTGCTACCCTTCAGGATCCCCTGTCTTTAAGCCTCGTCCATCACAACAATTCTGCCAATTTTTTTCTCTTCAATGTCTCTTAAATTGGTTTTGTCATGTTTTTCCCCAGCTATCACCCCTTCATTTTACCTGAAATTCTTCAATTAAGTTACAAAAAGTGACTCCTGAAATGACGGTCACTCTAAAGTGGAAAAGTTCAGAGCCCTGTGGAAAAAAGCACACCCAGTTGTTAGCAGCATCAACATGTACATTCCTTTAAGTATTAATAAAAATATACCCTGGGGCCACTGTTCCTATAGATGCTGCATGAAAAGATTCCCATTCTCTTCCAAGGCTCTCGGACATACACATCATGTATCAAAATAAAAAAATAAAAAGATGGATTGAAGTGGAGGGATTCAATAGTTGATACTGGTTTTTGTTTGTTTGTTTGTTTGTTTGTTTTAGAATGAGGAGACAAAAACTAAATCTGGCCTTGATAAATACTTTGGACTAATCTCGTATTTGTGGTTTCAGCATGTTCCCTAATTCTGATTGGTTTTCACAATTATCTGTATTATACCAACTTCATGTATTTTTATGGGCAGCTGGAACCAGAAGACACGTTCCCCGTGCATATCCAGGTGAATAATACTGAGCCCATTTCTTCCCTCTCACCTTCGGAAACACTCTTTCTTCTCCACTTTGCTAAATAATATGTCTTGCCTATCTGCTCAAAACTTTGGAAATAATACCACCAAGGGAAATGGAGAAAAAAATAAACCCTCTTCATATACTTTAAAGGTATATACTTTAAAGGTGTTATTCCCACCATTCCTGGTTACCTATACTTTCTAATTAAAACCAATCTTAGTTTAGACATACATGTTTTATCTAAACTCAACACAGTAAAAACAACAATGCCATCATTACCTTTATGCTTAAGTTGAGACCTGAAGGATTATACACTGCAGCACCAATAATTGGTTCTACTATTTTTTTCATTTTTTTAATCTTTTCTGGCACAGTGTGTTCTAAAAATACATAAAACATATTTTAAGCACACTTATTTTCTCATTTTGTATTAGGTTGGTGCAAAAGTAATTGCTGTTTTTGCCATTACTTTTAATTTACTATTACTATTTCATTTGCAATTACTAATATAAAATTTGTTAGGCACATTAAGGTACAATGAAAGATTTCACTCCATAACATGACCAAGTTATCCCATACTTTTAGTTCTGCTTGACTTTGTAGGCAATGTATTTAGGGGATTGAGGCCCAATATCTCACATTGCCTTTGAGGGCATCCTCAAGAAGTTCAAGACTTCTGATCACCTTCACGCTGACCTTTTCCTTCCAGCCCCATGCTCAGGATCAGTCCTGACCTGCACGTGCTTCGTGTTTTTGGCAGTAAGGTCATCTCAGGACCTCCTTAGTGGTAGGTAAACGATTTATAATAAGATGGCAGTAAAGTTTTACAATGGGATTACTTGACGATTTTCCTGCCTTTCTTGTCATCCTTTCTAAAACTAGACAGGTAGTGTAGGGGTTAGACGTTGCAGGGGTATAAAGATACACAGAATCTAAACGAAAAGAAACAGCTGTGATTGTAATTTCCAATTTCCATAGTGTAAATACTCTCACCCTGGCTAATTTCAAGCTACCAATGGTTTAACATCCAGCTTGTAAAATGTTTTCATATTTAATGATCAGGACTCCAAAACTGGTAAGAACAGTTTCCAGCACACCACAGAAAATGGGGGATGTCAGTTAATGCAAAATATTTAGTAACTTTATTTTGCTGGATTTTTCATTTCAAAAATGCATATATGTTGGCCAGAGTAAGACTCACTGAATACCAAATGCCCAGATATTTAGTAACATATTAATGGTCGACCAAAATTTGTTTAGTTAATTATTTCTACCTACCTACCTATCTCCTTAGAGTGAACACAAAATGTGCAACAAAAAGTTACATATTTGAGGTAAAGTGAATAGGGGTAAACATCTTATTTAAAATATATCTGCATCTTTTCAATTATTTTACCATAAAACCTTTAAGAATTAGAAGATAGATCCTAAAGATTATCTGGCCACACCTTTTACAACCCCCTCTGTCATACTGAATCAGCAGGGAAAGGAGACGCCAGACCAGCATGCAGCACAAATTCAATCAGTCACTGTTGCAATTTCTTTTTTTTTTTTTTTTTTTTTGAGACAGAGTCTTGCTGTGTCACCCAGGCTGGAGTGCAGTGGCATGTTCTCAGCTCACTGCAAACTCTGCCTCCCGAGTTCACGCCATTCTCCTGCCTCAGCCTCCCGAGTAGCTGGGACTACAGGTGCCCACCACCACACCTGGCTAATTTTTTGTATTTTTAGTAGAGACAGGGTTTCACCGTGTTAGCCAGGATGGTCTTGATCTCCTGACCTCATGATCCGCCTGCCTCAGCCTCCCAAAGTGCTGGGATTACAGGCGTGAGCCACCGCGCCCGGCCCCACTGTTGCTATTAATCCACAAAATGACTTTCCATTTTTTTTGCAGTGTAAATTATTCAAAAATGCTTTTACCATAGAATCCAGGCCACTGGAAGTGATGATGAAATCAGTGGGAAACAGAAGTAAACAGCAATATGCCAACTGATCCAAATCCATTTGCAAGAACTCCTGGCTCTCTTTTGTGTGAACAGGCTTTGAAAACCATTGATCTTTGTAAACCAGTAACAATATTACTTATAAGATAAAATAATTACAGATGAAAGCAAACCCTACTCAGTTTCCAGTTTTGCCTCATGTTCACTTCAGTCACAGTAACCAGATATGGAGATTCCAATGGGACACGTCCATCCTCGTTGATAATTTCCAAAGAAACTGGATATTGTGTAATTGGAAACTTAAAGCGAGGAACCTAAAATACAAATTCCAAGAATGAATGTAAACTTGGAAAAGTCAATAGTCACTTCATTTCCTGGTAAAAAACGAAAAGATATATTGCCAATAGTTTGGCTGTTCAATGAAACGTGCTTGTAAGGGGTCTCTGCCTTTTCAGTCATGAAAATATCTTAGAGCAGAATCAATGTGAACTCCAAAGGCAGTCTATACATTGTGGTAACAAAACTCATTACTTCTATAGGCCCTTTTCACAGGAATTTACTATGATGTCACTCAAACTTTTTTTTGGCTAAATCATATCCCAGAAAGCCATGCATAGATCACTCACCCTCCTTTTGCCACTTTTCCAGCCAGTCAGTCTTTCAGGCACAATCTGTAAACTTGGCTCTGGCGTCAGAGCTTAAATCCAGCCCCAAAGCATGTTAATAATGTGATCTTTGGCAAATTGCCTGACCTCTCTGTGGCTCGAATTAAATGAGACAAATCTCCGAGAAGGCTTAGAGTAGCGTTTAGTAGATAGTAAGTGCTCACAAAACATTATTTTAGTTCAGCAAGGGGGTATATAAAAACAGCCCTCATAATTTACAGAATGCTGGCCAGACACAATGGCTCACGCTTGTAATCCCAACACTTTGGGAGGCTGAGGTAGGCAGATCACTTGAGGTCAGGAGTTTGAGAACAGTCTGGCCAACATGGTGAAACCCCATCTCTACTAAAACACTACAAAAATTAGCTGGGCATAGTGGTGGGCGCCTGTAGTCCCAGCTACTTTAGAGGCTGAGGCAGGAGAATCACTTAAACCTGGGAGGCGGAGGTTGCAGTGAGCTGAGATCGCGCCATTGCACTCTGGCCTGGGTGACAGAGCGAGACTCGGTCTCAAAAAATGTAAAAACAAAAATAAAGGCCGGGCGCGGTGGCTCAAGCCTGTAATCCCAGCACTTTGGGAGGCCGAGACGGGCAGATCACGAGGTCAGGAGATCGAGACCATCCTGGCTAACACGGTGAAACCCCGTCTCTACTAAAAAATACAAAAAACTAGCCGGGTGAGGTGGCGGGCGCCTGTAGTCCCAGCTACTCCGGAGGCTGAGGCAGGAGAATGGCGTGAACCCGAGAGGCGGAGCTTGCAGTGAGCTGAGATCCGGCCACAGTACTCCAGCCCGGGCGACAGAGCGAGACTCCGCCTCAAAAAAAAAAAAAAATAAATAAATAAAAATAAAATAAAAATAAATAAATAAAATAAAATAAAATAATGATAATTTACAGAATGCTGACTCTATGCCAACATATTGTGTGTGTGTGTGTATATATATATATATAAAATATGTATCATATATAGTCTCTAGATGTCTTATATGTAATTTTATATACGTGTAGTCTGTGTAATAACAGTTTCTCAATATACAGTCTTACAAGGCCTTTGAAATTGATGTGTTTGAAAGATGTACCAACTGCATATTTGCTTTTTTCTTTTTTTTGAAATGGAATCTTGCTCTGTCACCCAGGCTGGAGTGCAGTGGTGCGATCTCTGCTTACTGCAACCTCTGTCTCCCAGGTTCAAGCAATTCTCCTGCCTTAGCCTCCTGAGTAGCTGGTACTACAGGTGCACACCACCATGCCCGGCTAAATTTTGTATTTTTAGTAGAGATTGGGTTTCACCACATTGGTCAGACTGGTTTCGAACTCCTGACTTCAGGTGATCCACCTGCCTCAGCCTCCCAAAGTGCTGGGATTACAGGTGTGAGCCACTGCACCTGGCCCCAACTGTGTATTTTACTCTTCTAATGCAAACTTTGATACTAACAGAATAAAATATTATTTGACACAGAAGCCTTCTCTTAACCAACATATTATACTGTCTTTCATTTGTGACTGTCAGCAGGCTGAGCTTGATTACAATGACTTTGCCTTCTATGTTCCAAGAACCTGATACAAGATACTCAAAGTTGTTTTAAATGAATCAATATTTACTATAATCTGGTATAGTGTTTTACAGACTACAAGTTGCTTTCGTATACATAGGGGTGTGTTTGGGTGTGGGCGAGTGTGTGTCTTTATACGAATGCTGTGGAATGGACAAGGTAGTGCAGGTACTACTATTTTATTTTACCAATGAGGTTCATTAACTTGCAAGGGACATTTAAATCTGGATCTTTCTAGCTCAGTGTCATACTTAGCTCTGCATCATAATAAGACATTATTTATATGTCTTAGTTTTCATGTTTAACCCAAAGGCACATTTCAAAATCTTGTTGATAAGAAAGTATCCTATCTTCAGGTAATTAAAAATGATCTTACTTTTTCCCTGCAATCTGAGAAAGCAACAGCATATGAAAACTTCTGATTCTTTGTGCAGTTACACTCCTCCCGAGTGGAAACATTAGCACACTGCTTGAATTTACCAGTTTTCTGCAAATAGAAGTAACAGATGTTGACTTGTTTTTCTGTGTTGCAGGATTTCTGCAAACTGATAAATATCTAATAAATATTTATTCCCTGAGTAAGCAAAATTCCTGAGAAGTTAAAAGGGGAAAACAATTCATTAATAATAAAGCAAGAATAGAAGCACAGTGTTTCTGAATTTTAATTGCCCTCTTGTGTGGTAATTTGAACCTGAGTATTACTCAGCCACTTGCCGGTTTACCTCGTGCAGTTGCATGGGACCTAGAAAGGCTGTGTCATTCTGAATTCTGCATCCCAGGACTACCAAACTAACTACTCTGGCCCCTGCCATTGCAGGGATCCAGATGGAGACCTAAAATGAGTGGCCTTGATGACGTGGGGCTGCACACTCTCCAAACCTACTATTTCATACTTGTCTTTCTTCATAGCATACATTGATATTTTAAATCTCCACTCTATCTGCCCATTTGTCATTCATTTATACTTGATCTCTCTTGCCATTAATTTATTTTATTATTATTATTATTATTATTATTATTATTATTAGAGATAATGTCTTGCTGTTGCCCAGGCTTTACTGCAGGGGCTCAATCATAGCTCACTGCAGTCTTGAACTCCTGGACTCAAGCAATCCTCCCATCTCATCCTCCCTAGTATTATAGTTGGGACTACAGGCACACATCACCACACTTGGCTGATTGAAACAAAATTTTTTTGGTACAGAGTCTATCCTGACTGTGACAGAAAAGAAAAACCCATTTTCTGGGGAGAAATTCAAGCCAGTTGCAGAAATTTGCAAGTAGTAAGGAGCCTACTGTTAATCCTCAAGACTTTGGGGAAAATGTCTCCAGACCATGTCAGAGACCTTCATGGCAGCCCCTTCCATCACAGGCCCAGAGGCTCAGGAGGAAAAAGTGGTTTTGTGGGCCAGGCACAGGGTCCCCATGCTGTGTGTAGCCTAGGCGCTTGGTGCCCTGTGTCCCAGCTGCTCCAGCTATGGCAGAAAGGGACAACGTACAGCTCAGGCTGTAGCTTCAGAGGGTGGAAGCCCCAAGCCTTGGCAGCTTCCACATGGTATTGATGCTGTGTGGGTGCACAGAAGTCAAGAATTGAGGTTTGGGAACCTCTGCCTAGATTTCAGATGTATGGAAATGCCTGGATGCCCAGGCAAAAGTTTTCTGCAGGGGTGGGGCCCTCATGGAGAACCTCTACTAGGGCGGTGCAGAAGGGAAATGTGGGGTGGGAGCCCCCACACAGAGTCCCTACTGGGGTACTGCCTAGTGGAGCTGTGAGAAGAGGGCCAATGTCCTCCAGACCCCAGAATGGTAAATCCACTGACACCTTGCACCGTGTGCCTGGAAAAGCCGCAGACACTCAACATCAGCCCATGAAAGCAGCCAGGAGGGAGGCTGTACCCTGCAAAGCCACAGGGGTGGAGCTGCCCAAGACCATGGGAACCAAACTCTTGCATCAACATAACCTGGAGTCAAAGGAGATCATTTTAGATCTTTAAAATTTGACTGCCCTGCTGGATTTTGGACTTGCATGGGTCCTATAACCCCTTGGTTTTGGCAAATTTCTCCCATTTGGAATGGCTGTATTTACCCAATATGTGTAAACCCATCGTATCTAGGAAGTAATTAGTTTGTTTTGATTTTACAGGCTCATATGTGGAAGGGACTTGCCTTGTCTCACATGAGACTTTGTAATGTGGACTTTTGGGTTAATGCTGAAATGAGTTAAGACTTTAGGGGACTGTTGGGAGGGGATGATTGGTTTTGAAATGTGAGGACATGAGATTTGGAGGGGTCAGGGGCAGAGTGATATGGTTGGCTGTGTTCCCACCCAAATCTCAACTTGAATTGCATCTCCCAGAATTCCCATGTGTTGCGGGAGGGACCCAGGGGTATGTCATTGAATCACGGGGGCTGGTCTTTCCCATGCTATTCTCATGATAGTGAATAACTCTTACAAGATCTGATGGGTTTATCAGGAGTTTCCACTTTTGCTTCCTCCTCATTTTCTCTTGCTGCTGCCATGTAAGAAGTGCCTTTTGAACTCTGCCATGATTCTGAGGCCTCCCCAGCCATGTGGAACTGTAAGTCTAATTAAACCTCTTTATTTTGTAAATTGCCCAGTCTTGGGTATGTCTTTATCAGCAGCATGAAAAAGAACTAATACAATGGTGAGGTCCCAAAAGCTCATTTTTAGCAGATTGTGAAGTCTCATGTCTTGTGAAGAGAAAATAGGGGGAAGGAAGGGAGAAAAAAACAACAATAAAAAAAAAAAAGAACAGTCCTGGAAAAAATCAATATAGGCCATATTACTCTGAAGTCCATACATTAGTAGGCAGGTATGAAAGTGGCTTATGTATGTAAATAGTTTGTAGTTATTTTCTTCTGAAGTTTAAGTTGTCTGGCTTCAGTTTGCGGGGTTTTAAGAAAGCACAGCTTAGTTTTCAGTGTCTCCAAATTAAGAAAAATGGGGAAAAAAAGAAGGAAAAAAATTGAAAACATTATTTTGAAGACTTGTAGTCAGGAAAAATTAGAATTTGGTCCAAAATATAGAAAATAATAAAAATTGAAAAAAACATTAGGCAAGACTAGGATCTAACAACAGATCTACTGTAGTTTAGAAACATAATTTTTCTCTCTCCAGTTTCTCAGTTTTACTAAAGACAAATCATGGTATGACTGGTATGCTTTATTACACTTGGCCTAATTATTTATATATAGTGCAGCAAGAATAATTATTTTTTACATAGGCTTTTAACTTGGCTTTGATGGAACTTTGTTCCATAGGAGGAATCAGATAAGACTTATTTATTTATTTATGTTTAATTTATTTATTTTTATTTTTATTTTTTAGTAGAGACGGGGTTTCACCATGTTAGCCAGGATGGTCTTGATCTCCTGACTCTGTGATCCAGTCACCTCAGCCTCCTAAAGTGCTGGGATTACAGGCATGAGTCACCACACCTGGTTGAGATAAGACTTTTTTTAAAGCCGAGCCCAGCCATGGATTTGTGCCATCAAATATCTATGAGTTTGGTGAATTTCCTCTCCTCTTGAGGATCCAAGATAAACCTGGGACTTCTGTGCCTGTCAGAGAGTGACATTCTTTACTAAGGACAGGTCAGAAACTCTGTACAGGGACTGTGTACACAAACTATGAGGCCAATTTCCCAAGGGCTTTATTGGCTCCATAAGTCAAGTTTGATTCCTTAAAGAAAAGCACATCATTCCAGTCAAAGCCTTGGTAAAATAACCAGTTTCTCCAGTTGTGTCCTATTGCAAAAGAAAACTGATTCTTACTGCACTTATGCAAATAAGTATATTGCCATAAATTAAGCATACTCACAAATAGTTTCCAAATTCTAGAGAAATCATGTAGAGGGAAACAATTAGGTTCCACATTTTGTTCACAAAGTATACTTTACTCAATTGTTAAAAGCTGTAAATAGCTTAAAAGAAATGTTTTCTTAACTCTGAAAAACAAAAAAAGTATCAGCAACATTTTAAGCAAAAAGTCAAAAAGATTACTTCTGTTTTCTATTGGTTAGGTTAATTCGGTTAACTCCTATTCTGTTTGATAGTCATGAACATTTCAGCTCTCCATCAGAGTTCTGAAAGTTCCTTTATTCCAATGTCACAATTTCCAAAGTCATCAGAAAACCTGCATTTAAGTGCAAGTGTTAGAGTCCTATAGCTAATTATAAATTCACCTGTTTTATTTATTTATTTATTTATTGAGATGGAGTCTTACTCTGTCGCCCAGGCTGGAGTACAGTGGCATGATCTCAGCTCACTGCAACCTCCACCTCCCGGGTTCACACCATTCTCCTGCCTCAGCCTCCCGAGTGGCTGGGACTACAGGCACCTGCCACCACGCCCAGCTAATTTTTTGTATTTTTAGTAGAGACAGCATTTCATCATTTTAGCCAGGATGGTCTCAATCTCCTGACCTTGTGATCTGCCTGCCTCGGCCTCCCAAAGTGCTGGGATTACAGGCATGAGCCACCACACCTGGCATATAAATCCACCTTTTAAAGGGCATTTAAAACAAGGCAAAACAAGACAATTGTCTGTGGATGAAAAAAAGTTTTAAGGCAGCCATAGTTAAAAGACACAATTGACAAGGAAATTTGTTACCTCTGTGGCACACAATAATTTTAACATAACAATTATGATTATTACTATAATGTACACTAAGGTATATCAGAATTACAGGAGTTTCCTATAAATTTGGAACACAATTAGATATGTATACAAATACAGCCCAAAGAAAACCAAACACCATTTCATATTTGACAATGCTTCCTGTATAATTTTTATACCAAAATAAGCCAAGTTATGTCATTTTTGGACTTAAGGAAACTAATGTCTTAAAGGACTAATTAGGTTAGATAAAGACATATATATTTTTTTTTTTTTGAGACAGAGTCTCTCTCTGTCACCCAGGCTGGAGTGCTATGGTGCCATCTCAGCTCACTGCAAGCTCCGCCTCCCAGGTTCATGCCATTCTCCTGCCTCGGCCTCCCAAGCAGCTGGGACTACAGGCACCTGCCATCATGCCCAGCTAATTTTTTTTGTATTTTTAGTAGAGACGGGGTTTCACTGTGTTAGCCAGGATGGTCTTGATCTCCTGACCTCGTGATCTGCCCGCCTCGGCCTCCCGAAGTGCTGGGATCACAGGCATGAGCCACTGCACCCGGCCAAAAAGATATAATTTATAATTTGCTCTTGAAAAGTTTGTCAAATATAAAAGGTTTAAAATACTTGATATTACAAAATAGGATTATAGGTCATTGTAAAGTCATTTATTTAACCAAAGTGATAATTCCAGCATTCCAAACAAAGCAAAAACCTTCATTATTTGAGTTGAGACTTAATTTTATAAACAAGAAACCCTAATAAAAACAGCATGAAGCCAATTACATTTGTTTTTCAAAATTTTGTAAACAATCTATAAAATTTAATCTTGACTATAAAATATAACTTCCATAAGCCTTTTATAACCTTTATTAAGAAGTTCTTTAATGCTTCAAGAAAACCTTGTTAATCTGACATAGGTGTCCATTTACTGGTTTTGCAGCCGTGTGCCTTTGTCATTACTAATTAATTTATAGAGAAACTGAACTTATTTTATCTTTCACAATTGGCCCTTACAATCTTATGTGCCCACCTCTTCTGCGATAGTCCCTGGGCCTTGAGAGTTTGAATGGCTTTAATATCGTGCCCCGTGTCTCAGGAATGCAGTTTGTTTTAATTTGTATCTTCTATGGGGCCTGAAGATGAGGCTTTAATTGCTGTTAGTGTTTAAGATTTAGCAGGACTTGGTGTCCTTTTTAGACCCAGGAGTTAAAGCCCTGTAACTCAATGTTACAAGGACTTTAAAAGCACATACAGGAAGATATGTGGATGTAATAACATTAATTAAAAAATTTGTCTCAGTTTTTTTTCCTAAGCAAACCAAAAATAATAATATGACAACTTGATTATATAAAAGTTTTTTTTTTTTTTAATATATAAATCCTCTTGTTGTGACATACTGACTATTCATGACATGGTTGTACTTTCTGATTTGTTCTGAAACTCCCTCCTTTTTAAACAACCAGTTATTTTATTTTAGGACTAAATTTACCACACAAGATTCTTTCTTATATAAAATTATTTCTCTTTAAGCTTTTTTACCTAAAAAAAAAAAAAAATACCTCTTTATTTTTATAACTTTCTTTACATCTTTTTTTATTCCTGGCTCCTTTCACATTGTTTTGTATATAAGCTTTAACTAAGCTTTGAATTAGACAAAACTTGTTCTTTTATTTTAAAGGACACACTTTTTTTTCTTTAGCAAGAATGTTTTCTTACAATATATATTTATTGGAAAATACCCAAATAATGAAATAGCTATTATTTAGTTTGCACCTATTTTCATTAAACCCATATCAATGTTTTATTTATTTAAAATTATACAAGCAAAGATCATTCTTTTTTGGGCTAGGTTTATAGTTTTATAACCCCTATGCCAAATTTTGACATCTTTTAGTATTTGGCAGGGATAAGTATGAAATTGCTTGATTAATAAATGCAAACAAAAATGTATGCTGGGCAATTCTTAAGACATTTCTAATATTACTTTACCAATAATTTTAAAGCTAGCTATTTATTATAGATTTTACTTAAGTTATATAAACTTGAAAAAGCATTTGACTAGTCTTTGCTTTTTTAGTGTCTCATTTAAGTGCTTTTATTTTTGTAAGCCAATTAATTAGAGCTTTTATATATTTTTAGTAGTGAAACGTTCTGTACACAACACATAAATACAATACATATAAAAATGTATTAGGCATGCCGATGCAAGTACATTTTATAAATTTACAAAATCCCCCCTACCTTTTTTTCCTATCTTAGACTTTCAGATTCTTGTTAACCTGTTTCACAACCCTAGGCAGTTGTCAGCTAAATAGCCTTAAGTTTGCACATTAAAGGAAACAACTCAGGTGAAAACCAAGTAGAAAAATTTACATCATAAAGTACAGAGAGAAAACATCTGATGGTGCTAGAGGGTGACACTTTTATTTTTCTTTGAGCCAAATTAAACTTACTCTTTCTTAAAAACCCAAGAGTAGGCTGGGCGTGGAGGCTCAAGCCTGTAATCCCAGCACTTTGGGAAGCTGAGGTGGGCGGATCATGAGGTCAGAAGATCAAGACCATCCTGGTTAACATGGTGAAACCTCGTCTCTACTAAAAAAATACAAAAAACTAGCCGGGCGTGGTTGCGGGCACCTGTAGTCCCAGCTATTCGGGAGGCTGAGGCAGGAGAATGGCGTGAACCTGGGAGGCGGAGGTTGCAGTGAGCAGAGATCGTGCCACTGCACTCCAGCCTGAGTGACAGATCGAGACTGTCTCAAAAAACAAACAAACAAACAAAAAACACCCAAGAGTAGCCTCTGTTGCAAACTATTTTAGTAAAAAAAAAAAAAAAAATTCAGGTGAAAATGGAATTCAGTTGACTGAGAAGAAAAAGAAAAAGAAAACTTTTGCTCAAAAAAAGGACAAGGTCTTAGGAGAGAAAAACAAACAAAAAACCCCAAAACATGAAGGCCTTTCAAATACAAGCATGCACTCATACACACATAAACGCACACATCTTGGATGTTAGCCCTTTAATTAAGCTAACTTTTAACCATTGAGCTCCTTTAAAAAATTTTGTTGAAAATCTTATTACCATATTTCAGCTAGGACAAAATGCTGCTAAACTAACAATTATATGATTGCTGTATAAAGCTGATATTACATGATTTATACAGAAATTATACGATTTCTAAGTATCAGAGCACTCTAAATGTAAGCAGAAATGAACACCAGCTGTTGTTAAATGCTAACTTTAGTCATTTAAAAGGAAACTGCATGGCCGGGCGCGGTGGCTCAAGCCTGTAATCTCAGCACTTTGGGAGGCCGAGATGGGCGGATCACGAGGTCAGGAGATTGAGACCATCCTGGCTAACACGGTGAAACCCCGTCTCTACTAAAAAATAAAAAAAAATTAGCCGGGCGAGGTGGCGGGCGCCTGTAGTCCCAGCTACTCGGGAGGCTGAGGCAGGAGAATGGCGTAAACGCAGGAGGCGGAGCTTGCAGTGAGCTGAGATCGCGCCACGGTACTCCAGCCTGGGCGGCAGAGAGAGACTCCGTCTCAAAAAATAAAAATAAAAATAAATAAATAAATAAACAAACAAATAAAATAAAAGGAAACTGCAAGACAGAATCCCAAACCAGTTTCTGACCTACTGACAGGTCTCAGGCTGTAGACTACTCTCTAGCATCCTAGAAGCAGGGGAAAAAAAACCTCATCTTCCCTGTTGAAAGTAAGCTCAAACTCCATAAAGGAGTTACCTGCCTTCCATTGTCATCCAAGCAGGAAAAACTTGCCTTCCTACTGGAAGCAAGTAAAACTCCAAAAAAAGAGGAGTTGTACAGCAAAATAAACTTTAGATCTTGACCAAGTTTTGGGATATCAGGGATTCACTGGAGGGCATGCTCTCAGACCTCAGCAAATTGTCCTATTGGTTTGAGTCATAAACTTAGCTCAAGCTGCTACCAAGCACCCATAGGAGATTTGTCAAAGGTCAGGGGCATCTCCACTCAGAATCCCTTCGTGGTTACCAAAATGTGAACCTAGAAAATCTAAGAAAGGTCTCAGTTAATTTAGAAAGTTTATTTTGCCAAGGTTGAGGATGTGCCCGTGACATGTGCCCAAGGTGGTCAGGGCAAAGCTTGGTTTTATACGTTTAGGGAGACATGAGACGTCAATCAATATATGTAAGAAGTACATTGGTTCAGTCTGGAAGGGGAGGACAACTTAAAGCAAAGGCACAAAACTCAAGTGGGGAGGGAGCTTCCAGGTCACAGAATAGTGATACACAAATGGTTACGTTCTTTTGAGTTTCTGATTAGCCTTTCCAAAGGAGGCAAATCAGATATGAATCTATCTCAGTGAGCAGAGGAGTGACTTTGAATAGAAAAGGAGGCAGGTTTGTCCTAAGCAGTTCCCAACTTGAGTTTTCCTTAGTGATTTTGGGGGCCCAAGATATTTTCCTTTGACACCACTGAATGGATATAGCACATTTTGTTTAACCATTCATCAGTTAATGCGCATCTGATTGTTTCCACTTTCTGGCTATTATGAATAATGCTGCTATGAAGTTTTTGTTTGAACATATGTTTTCAATTCTTTTGGATATATCTAGGAGTGAAATGGCTGGGTCATACAGTAATTCTGTTTGACTTTTTGAAGAAGCACCAAACTGATATCCATAACAGCTGCACCATTTTGTATTCCTGCCATAAATACATGAGAGTTTCAGATTCTCCACATTCTCGCCAACAATTATTTTCATTAAAAAAGCAATTATTATAGCTATTCTAACGACTGTGAAGGGATAGCTCAAGTGATTTTGATTTGTATATCTCTAATGACTAAAATGTTGAGTATCTTTTCATGGACTTGTTGGCTGTTTATATATCTTCTGTATTAGTCCATTCTCATACTGCTATAAAGAAATACCTGAGACTGGGTAATTTATAAAGAAAATTTTTGTTTGTTTGTTTTTGTTTTGTAAGAATTTAATGTGTAAACAAATACAGAAAAATAAGCATTTATAGCAACCAAACAGTTTTGCTCAGGATAGCAATTTTAAAGACACTTCAACAAACACTTTTATGTAAGATGCTAATTCTGCAAAATAACATTCACTTTCCTATGGAATAATTTCACAGTCTCAGATTTTAAGCCAGAAAAATGAGATTCATGCTAGTAAAGCAACCTGCAAATCCTGCCTGTTCTCACAACTAGTATACTTTAACATTGTAAAAAGATCTTCCAAAGTGGGGAAAGAAGGCTCTCAAAGGGGATGACTGATGCCTCCCAGAGTAAATCCTTGCCCCAAGGGGCTGCCCTGCTATCTGCAAGACTAAAACGGTCATGAAAAATTCACAGCTAAAAATAGAAATAAACTTTGCCTTCGGTGTATTTGCCCGATTCAAGTGGTTATTAGCAGATTTATAATAAGTAGGTAAACAGAACAATATAGATAAGATTTCTGAGAACTAAATGGTATTTGGCTCTGGTACTAAGGAGTGGAGAGAATAAAACACCTATGTTAATTATCAACTGCAAATGACAACTTTATGTGAGGCTTCTATTCTAAAGCTTACTTGATTCATGTATTCCGTTTAGAATTTTAAAATTTTTTGATACTTCCTTTAAACAAGAAGTAATTCACAAATGATTAACAAGCACTAAACTAATAAGATAGGTCCTCACACCATCTTGAATTATTTAAGAATTTATTGCCATTCAAAGTGATCTTTTTCCTGAGAAAGTCATGTTGCAAAATGGCACAAGACAATACACATTTTCTCTAATTTTCTGCAGGAATACAAGATAGGAAAATCACATTACAATATATTTTGTGAGGAAAACATGTTTCTTAAAATCGTGTTTTCAGTTACTCTCCAAACCACAAATTTTTAGAGGGTGAGAGCCAAATGCAAATGAAGAAGTGATCTTTATGGCAAGAGAATGAATACATATGGTAAATTTTGGTTGGTGTTCACACAATTTTTGTAGGAAATTGTTTATGAGTGGAAAAACTAAGGCACAGAAACAACCAAGCTCAGGTTCAAGGTTGAGTTTAATAGTACAGGTAGAAATAGAATCTAGGGATCTGATTCTCACATTAGAGGATAATAATATCTTCCTAAAGGGGAAAAATAAATTTTTTTGGTAGATCACATTGATAAATCATTTTTGAAATATACAATATGAATTTCCTTGAAAATCTTTGGCATTTGTGAGAGTCTTTGTAGGCTGAGGTTTTTAGGTATATTTTCCCCCCAAAATATATAAAGTTAGGGGAGCTAGCTTTAAAGTTAAACAACAAAAAAATTAATCTTAATTTCAAAATGACCTGAGTTTATTTTGCATTTTTATATCAATCAATTGTGCAGCTTGAGTACACAAAAGGCCACTACACTTCACTTCATAGAGTTCACACACACATTAGTCTCTACTAAAAATACAAAAATTAGCTGGGTATGGTGGTGGGTGCCTGTAATCCCAGCTGCTTGGGAGGCTAAGGCAGGAGAATTGCTTGAATCCGGGATGCGGAGGTTGCAGTGAGCCAAGATTGCGCCATTGCACTCCAGCCTGGGTGACAGAGCAAGACTCCGTCACAAACAAACAAACAAACAAAATGCAGATTTCAGGACGGTACCTCATAGTTTCTGATGCAGTAGCTATGAGATTCAGAAAGATGCATTGTAGAAATATTTTTGGGGTGGGTGCAGTGGCTCACGTCTGTAATCCCAGCACTTTGAGAAACCAAGGCAAATGGATCACATGAGGTCAGGAGTTTGAGACCAGCCTGGTCAACATGGCAAAACCCCGTCTCTACTAAAATGCAAACATTGGCTGTGCTTGGTGGCACACGCCTGTAATCCCAGCTACTCAGGAGGCTGAGGCAGGAGAATCACTTGAACCCAGGAGGCGGAGGTTGCAGTCAGCTGAGATCATGCCACTGCACTCCAGCCTGGGCGACAGAGCTAGACTCCGTCTCAAAAATAAACAAAACAAAAAATATTTTTGAATAATTCTGGTTCAGGATATGCAGGGCTGTACTGTTCAGAAGCCCTGCACTCGATGACGCTATTTAATTTGCATGTCTTTTTGCTTAAGATATACAAATTCTCACCTAGTAGAGTCTATGAAGCTACCATGCTTACCTTGTGCATTGCTGTATCTTCAGAAAATGTCTGGATAGTGCCTGATAACACTGGAAATGCTGAAATTAACACTTGTTGGATGCATAAAAGAGGGGGTAGTAATCATTAGGTGTACATACATTCCCAATTTAACTCACAAGAAAATCCTGGGGAAAAAACCTGGGAAATCAAGGATTTCCATGTAAATATAGTACAGTCATATTTCAGTAGAGGAGGTGGTTCTAGTGACACATCAAGGTTTGTCTTTGGGAGAAACTGGATGTGGAGAAGAACTCAGTATCATAGTTAATCACTGCCTGGAGCAGAACGTCTTAACCTGAAACCCAAGATTTCACTAGAAGTCTGTTCACTTCCTAACTGTGTGTGTGTGCATGGTAGTGAATGTGCATTAGTATATTTCACAATTTTAAAGCATTCTCTAAGTCTGTCACTGTTCTGGGCACTGGGGATATAGTAGAGAAGAAATAGATAAAAACCTCTGCCTTACCAGCTTACCTTCTCAAGGGGTCAGAAAGACGAGAAGTAAAATAAGTGAGTAAAATATGTAAAACCGTAGTAAGTGATATGGAGAAAAATAAGGCAGAGAAGGAGGGGAGACAGTGGAGATGGGGGTTATGATTCTAAATAGAGTGGTCAGAGAAAGGCTTACTATGATGGTGACTTCAGGAAAAGCACCTGAAGAGTCAGCCATGTGGTATCAGGCAGAAGAGCATTCCACACAGAGGGATTTTCTGCAACTGTGAAGGCCATGGGGTGGAAATATGCCCAGCATATTGGAGAAACAGCAATGAGGCCAGCATGGCTAGAGCAGATCAAGCTGGGAAAATCAGGTCAGATGTAATGCCAAGGCCAAAGTCCAAGGAGGACTTTATAAACCATTGCAAGAATTTAGTTTTCTCTCTGAATGAGATGGGAAGACAGTGGAGAGTTTTGAGCTAAAGAAACACCAATTTTATGTATTCACGTACGTGCACATGTGTATGAATGAATATGACTGTCTGTCTGTGCATGTGTATGGGCAGGTGGGTGCATTTTTCTGGAGAGATTCCACAGGCATCCATGTAGTCTCCTTGAGAAGCTGCCCCACGCTGCACTTTTCCTCTGAACCTAAAGGCTCCTCCCTTGTGTCCCTCCGTCCCTCCCTCCCTCATTCCACCTTTAGAGAGGCAGGGTGCTGCTGGGAGTTGGTTATTTTCTAGGCAGAATCTTAGCAGGAGTTTAAATGTGCCTGCATTGGAGCAGGCTGTTTTCTTCCCTCCTGGACATCATTCCGTTCACAGAGCTGAAGAGCTGGGAGCTCCTTTCATTTGAGAAAAGATGCTGTAACCCCATCAATGAAATCCAAAGGGGAGTCAGGGAGAGTCAAGGGGGAAAGAGTCCATTTAGACTCCTTGGCTCCAAAACTGTATTCAGAAATAGCTGTAAGAGGAGGGGCTAAAGTAGAAGGAGGAGGAACAGAGTAGTAATCATGATAATAACAGCTGCACCTTCTCATTTAAGACTCACAGCTATATATATAATTTTACTGAATGATTTCCTGAATTCAAATAAATGCTAGTTTATTTGTAAAAAAGTTATTTACCTTCGACAAGTGAAACAGGTTTCTTGGTATGGGTTTGCTAGGATCTGCATGATAAAAATTATCTGTGAGTGGAATAGCAATTCCCATATTAGATGGAGGCCTGTAGTTTATCTGCAAGTGATTAAACAAAGAAAATGTATAATTCATTATTATGAAGTCTTTAATTTATAGATCTTGATTTTCTAGAAAACAAATCAATGCAAAAATTCCATTTTTAGCTACAGGTATTAAAGTAAATTTCTCCCCCAACTTTTCTACCCCTCATTTTCTGGAATTTCAACAATTTTAACCCATGGTAATATAACTTGTAAATAAGTGAAAAAACTGCCATAAAGTCAATGCAATAAAGTTTAAACACTTTATCAAAGAGTCTCAGCGATGTATCATAGTTAGTAAATAATTCTTCAAGTTTGGTTACTTGCTTTTTGTCACAAAGAAAATTATAAGTAATAAGTTAGCTGACAAAGAGCAACATTTTATATTTAAAAAGAGTCATAAATTCTGATAAGGCAAAAGTTAAAATTATTACATTGAAATGGGTAGATATATAGTTGACCCTTGAACAACACAGGGGTTATGGGTACAGACCTCCTGCATGGTCAAAAATTCACATATAACTTTTGACTACCCCAAAACTTAACCATTAATAGCCTACTGTTGACCTGAAGCCTTACTGGTAATATAAAGTCAATTAATATATATTTTGTATGTAATATGTATTATATACTGTATTCTTACAATAAAGTGAGCTAGAGAAAAAAATGAAAATGCATTTATAGTACTATTCTGTATTTACGGATACTATAACTTTGCATCATCTGTTTACAAGGTGAATTGTCTGTCTGAAATCCAGGGAAACTGCAGCTGAAGAACCTCAATCTACAATGTACTTCAAGAAATTCAGCTTTTTTTTTTTTTTTTATGTCATGACTTTTCTCTGCCTCTTGGGAGTACTTTCAGCATCACTGGTGGCACTTCATATGGGACCCATGGTGTTATTTAAGGTTTACGGTATTACGCGATGAAAAGCATTAGACACAGGAGAGGTCACTTTTTATTGTGATTTGCAATTTACTGGCTAGGTGAACTGCTACGTGCAGATGAATAGCCTCTCAGGGCATTTTAAAGGAATACTGGCAACATTTGAGTTCACCCAAGTAGCACCAAGAAGTGGCTACAAAATTATTAAAGTAGTACAGTGTGTACTACAGCTGATTGTATGCAGTTATGATTTCATACTGTATCTTTACATTTGCTTACATTTCTCTGGCTCCATGCAGGATCTGTGTTTGTGTGTGTAAGTTTTGATAAATTTTAACTTTTTGTGCATAGTATATGATAGTAAATGATAAAATAGACTAGTATCTATATATAATTTATGCATTCATGACATATCCCACTTTTTATTAATTTTTTAGATATTTCTTTTTAAAATGCATGTATTTATTTTTGAGACAGAGTCATGCTCTGTGCTCTGCTGCCCAGGCTGGAGTGCAGTGGCACCATCTCCGCTCACTGCAACCCCTGTCTCCGGGGTTCAGCTTCCCAAGTAGCTGGGATTATAGGCACATGCCACCATGCTGGGCTAATTTTTGTAGTTTTTGTAGAGATGGGGTTTCTCCATGTTGGTCAGGCTGGTCTCGATCTCCTGACCTCAAGTGATCTGCCCGCCTTGGCCTCCCAAAGTGCTGGAATTACAGGCGTGAGCCACTGTGCCTGGCCAATTTTATTCTACATTTTTAAGCTATGAGGTTTGTCTGTGAATTTTTTCAATTTCACAAAATTCCAAAAAAAGTCCAATATATTTCTTGAAAAAAATCCGCATGTAAGTGGACCTATGCAGTTTAAACCTATTATTCAAAGGCTGATTGTATCAGCTTAGGACAAGTCAATGTAAAGGAAAATAGTTGAATATATCACAAAAGCCAAAGGTCACACCAACATATAAAGTGTAAAATGATAATAATAATGACACTAAGTTACCAGGAAAAATAATTGTTTCAGAAAGCTTTTACAGTTTGGAAATCATCATCACATCCTCAAAATGACATGAGGATTAAAAAATAACTGTGAAGTGTTTTGAGCCACTCACAAAAGAAATGCTGAAACTGAATGGGTAGGCAATCACACAAAAGTCACACAGCATTGCTTCTTAAACCAATATACTTAGATTTTTTTTACCGGCAAAGTTTTGATGAGGTTAAAACCTTTACTGTCTTTATGAACTCCACTAATCCAGTCTTCAGACGGGATAAATTTGCTAGGAATGTGATGCATAGATCTGAGATAACTACAGCTGCTTTTCAGTGTTGGCACCATGGTCGTAACAAAGCACTCAACAGAGGCTGACCACATAATAAATGCCATTGAAGTTGAACCCTGGAAATAACCAAATAAATGAAGGTTATTTAAAGTAACTGTTACAGACTGAACTGTGTCCAACCAAAAATCACACGTTGAAACCCCAACCTCCAGGATCTCAGAATGTGGCTGTATTTGGAGATAGGGCCTTTAAGGAGGTAATTAAGGTAAAATGAGGTCATTTGGGTGGGCCCCAATCCAATGTCACTGGTGTCATCTTATAAGAAGAGGAGATTGGCCGGGCATGGTGGCTCAAGCCTGTAATCCCAGCACTTTGGGAGGCCGAGATGGGCGGATCACGAGGTCAGGAGATCGAGACCATCCTGGCTAACCGGGTGAAACCCCGTCTCTACTAAAAAATACAAAAAACTAGCTGGGCGAGGTGGCGGCCCCTGTAGTCCCAGCTACTCGGGAGGCTGAGGCAGGAGAATGGCATAAACCCAGGAGGTGGAGCTTGCAGTGAGCTGAGATCTGGCCACTGCACTCCAGCCTGGGCGACAGAGTGAGACTCCGTCTCAAAAAAAAAAAAGAAGAGGAGATTAGGATATAGACAACACAGAAACTGAGGGGCAACCATATGAGGACACAAGAAGATGGCCACACACAAGCCAAGTAGAGGGGCTGCAGAGGAAACCAACCCTGCCGATATCTTGATCTTGAACTTGTAACCACTAGAACTATAAGAAAATAAATTTCCATTGTTTGAGTCACCAAGCCACCAAGTCAGTGGTATTTTGTTGTGGCAGCCATAGCAAACTAATATAGTGAAGAATATAGAAAACTAAAAAATATAGAAAAAGAATAAATAGAAAAAGACATGACAGAAGTAGAAAAATATTTGACCATAAAGATCTGTTTGAGAATAAATCACAATAGAGGACATATTCTTTTCCAGGAAGAAATATATTCCAATCTAATTGGTTTTGGGAAGCATTTGGAAGTAAGCTAGGAACCTGAGGACCAGCTGGGCACAGTGGCTCACGCCTGTAATCCCAGCACTTTGGGAAGCCGAGGTGGGCGGATCACCTGAGGTCAGGAGTTCAAGACCAGTTTGGACAACACGATGAAACCCCATCTCTACTAAAAGTACAAAAATCAGACGGACGTGGTAGCATATGCCTATATTCCCAGCTGCTTGGGCGGCTGAGGCAGGAGAACCGCTTGAGCCCGGGAGGTGAAGGTTGCAGTGAGCTGAGATAACACCACTGCACTCCAGACTGGGTGACAGAGGTAGCCCTCTCAAAAAAAAAAAAAAAAAGGAACATGAGGACTATAGTTAATAATAGTGTATTATATTCAGTACTTATTATTTTTGCTGAATCAGCAGATTATAGCTGCTTTTACCACATTGGGGAAAAATAGGTGCCCATGTGAGGTATTTATTCTGCAGTGGTAATCATTTTACTACATATATGTGTCTTATAATAACACATTGTATTCCTTAAATATACACAACAAAATTTTTTAAAAAATATTTTTAAAAGACTTATTAAATAAATGCCATTATTACATCCAACTCATCTCGCTGAGGCTTCCTCATTCACTAATGAGCCCCTGAATATTTGGTTTGATGATATGAATAAAATAACTTTGATTGTTTACTGTTTACTCTTCCTTCCTTCCTTCCTT
>NC_045439.1:14834311-14858539 GCF_002776525.5 Piliocolobus tephrosceles | reverse complement strand
TTTTTCTTCAGAGACAAGATCTCGCTCTGTCACCCAGACTGGAGTACAGTGGCACTATTATAGCTTACTTCAGGCTTGAACTCCTGGGCTCAAGCGATCCTCTCACCTCAGCTTCTTGAGTAGCTAGGACTACAGATGTGTGCCACCACACATAGCTTTTGAAATCTGAAATTTACTCTTAGCAGTTTTGAAATGTACAATACTCTATTATTAACTATATTCACCATGCTGTTCAAATAACTAAAAAAACTTTTTCTAAATTTTTTGTAGAGACGGGGTCTCACTGTGTTGCCTAGGCTGGTCTTGAACTCCTGGCCTCAAGTGATCCACCTGCTTTGGCCTCCCAAAGTGTTGGGAACACAAATATGAGCCACCACACTTAGCCTGATTGGTGTACATTTTGAAAATGAAATTCACTTAGTAACCACTGTATTTCATAAAGATAGATTTTTATCTAGATTTTTGCTAGATTTTAAAAATGCATGCACAGTAAATGTACTTGATCTTTGAACAATATTAAACAGCAATACAATTCAATACATTCTATTTACAATTCTGAAGTATTTTTGGAACTTTAAAAATGTAGAAATACTAATAACCGTAGTGATACAGTAGGTTCTGGTAGCGGTCATTTTGTCCTGTCCTCATACTCTGTAGCCCTTAAGAATGGCGTATTTTTATTACTTTTGTCAAACACATTGACCCTGAATCTAAGCAGAGTTCCACTACTAAAGGAAATACAGAGGCCTAATGGCAAAAGTTAAGATACAAGGAAGCAAACAGAAAAATCTGGAATGTTGGAAATTCTACAGTATAACTGACCCAATTTCTATAATTCAATGGCAGGGGAAGAAAATGGAGTAGTAGCTGCCTTCAAATAAAAGACTTAAAAGATAAACAACCACATACTGTGTGAATCTTGTTTTTATCTCAGTTCAAACAAACTGACTATATATATATATATTTTTAAGAAAATTAGGGAAATTTGAGTATGAACTACATTTTATACAATATTAAAAAGTATTTTAAAAAAAATTTAGGGATGATAATGGCTATTGTCATTATGTGGGAGACAATATACATTTTTTTAGAGGTGTGTATTGAAATATGTAGGCATGAAATCACATGCCTGATGTTTGTTTTAAAATACGTCAAAACAAAACAAATTAAATAGGGATGATAAAACAAAAGTAGCACAATCTTGACTATTATTTAGTCTGAGTAATGGATGTATGGAAGTTCTACTTTTGTCTATATCTTAAAGTTTTCATAAAAAAATTTTAGAATATGTAAGAAAAATATTGACTTGAAAGGATTAAAACATACAGGTAAATGGAATGAGCACATGTCTAAAAGTCTATATACCATGTGTCCTAATTTTAGGGAAAACATAAGAAAATACTGTAAGTTAATAGTTACTGAGCATTTTCTGGGTGCCAGGCATTGTTTTAGATACGCTATTTGTAGTATTGTTAGAGTAGGCAGAAGTGAGCAGGAAGAAGAGCCCCTGGGGAAGGAATCCTTGGAGATGCTGCCCACTGATTGTAGGCGCTGCCCACTGATTGTCAGCACTGCCAACTGACAGCAAAGAAAAAAAAACAATGGCTACAATGGCAACTTCTGGCCTCTTGGACTGGGCTTATCAGGTTTATCAGGCCCTAGCTGGAGATAACTGTGGTAGGGACTCTATCTGATGACGAGCACCACACTCCTCCAAAATCTTGCCCTAGAGTAGCCTTTTGCTCATTATAATACTAAAAAGCACACCCTGGGTGGAGAATTTAAATGCTAATGAGACATACGATGCGATGTGTGTACTAGCACATGCAACCACAGCGCATGCGCCCAAGGGACCACTCGAAACAAGCTTGCAAGTTAACACCCCCTCATGGCCCTTCATGAATAATCACGTAAGATTCTCACGAAGAAGGTTTCACCAACGCTAGCTGGAGCTGGATAGTTCTCTCGAGCAGCCAGCTCTGAGCGTATTGTCGCTTTAAATAAATTCCCTTGTCGCACATCTCTTGGCTGAATTTTTTCCTCCAAGAAGACAAGAACTGAGGACCCCACACTCCTCCTGGTAACATTATCATATTTAATTCTCAAAACAACCATATGAAATAGCTATAATTATTGTCACCTCCATTTTACAGACGAGGAATCTTAGCCACAATAAAGTAACTTTCCCAAGGTCACCCACAATACCAGAAGTGAGAGCCAATCCAGTAGTCTTCTCTAGGGCTCACACTTTTATCCTCTGTTCTGAACCTCTACACTGCCTTTTTAAATACCCAAAATGTTAAAAGTGCTTAGTCATCCTTGAAATATATGGCTAGGTGCAGTGACTCATGCTTGTAATCCTAGCACTTTGGAAGGCCTAGGTGGGTGGATCACTTGAGCCCAGGGCTTTGAAACCAGTCTGGGCAACATGGTAAAACCCCATCTCTACTAAAAACACAAAAATTAGCCAGGCATGGTGGGCCTGTAGTCCCAGCTACCAGGGAGACTGAGGTGGGAGGACTGCTTGAGTCCAGGAGCCCAGTACTTTGAGAACAGCCTGGGCAACATGGTAAAACCCCATCTTTACTGAAAACACAAAAATTAGTCAGATGTGGTGGGCCTGTAGTCCCAGCTACTAGGGAGACTGAGGTGGGAGGACTGCTTGAGACCAGGAAGTCAAGGCTGCAGTGAGCTGTGATCACACCACTGCACTTCAGCCCGGGCATCAGAGAGAGACCCTGTCTCAAAAATAACCAAAACAAAACAAAAGAAAGATAGAATTAAGCATATTTTTCCTTCTCTTTCATAACTTATATTCTAAATTTGCTATACTTATGAATATAATGTGGAATAATTAAATCAATCTGGTTAACATAGCCATCACCTCGAATACTTAATCATTTTGTGGTGAGAACATTTAGAATTTACTCTCTTAGCAATTTTGAAACATACAATACTCTATTATTAACTATATTCACCATATTGTGCAATAGAACTAACAAAAACCCATATTCTTTCTGTCTGAGATCTTGTACCCCAGGAGTCCCCATCCCCTGGGCTGAGGACCAGTACCAGTCTGTGGCCTGTTAGGAACCTGGCCTTACAGCAGGAGATGAGTGGCAGACAAGCAAGTATTAGTGCCTGAGCTCCACCTCCTGTCACATCAGCAGCAGCGTTAGATTCTCATAGGAGCTTGACCCCTATTGTGAATTGCACATGCGAGGGATCTAGGTTGCACATTCCTTATGATAATCTAATGCCTGATGATCTGAAGTGGAACAGTTTAATCCTGAAACCATGCCCCCGCATCCCAGTCCATGGACAAACTGTCCTCCATGAAACTGGTTCCTGGTGCCAGAAAGGGTGGAGACCACCACTGTAACCCTTGACCATCCTTCTTACCTCCACCTCTGTAACCATCATTTTGTTCTCTGCTTCTGTGAGTTCAATTTTTTAGATTTCACATACAAGTGAGGATGTGTGGTATTTATCTTTCTGTGCCTGGCTTATTTCATTTAGCATACTGTTCCAATTCCATCATTTTGTTGCAAATCACAGACTTCTTTTAAAAGGCTGAGCAGTATTACATTATGTATATATTCCGGTACCACATTTTCTTTATCCATTCATCTCTTAATAAACTTTTAGGTTGACCCACTAACTTGGCTGTTGTGAATAGTGCTGCAATAAACACTGGTACACAGACATCTTTTTGACAAACGAATTTGAAATATTTTGGGTAAATACCTAGATGTGAAATTGCTAGATCATACGATAATTCTATTTTTAGTTTTTTGAGGATCATCCATATCGTTTTCCTTTTTTTTGTTTTTTTTGAGATGGAGTCTCCCTCTCTGTTACCCAGGCTGGAGTGCAGTGGTGCCATCTTGGCTCACTGCAGCTGCTGCCTCCCGGGGTCAAGTTATTTTCCTGCCTCAGCCTCCCGAGTAGCTGGGACTACAGGCGCATGCCACCACGCCTGGCTAATCTTTTGTTTTGTTAGTAGAGACGGGGTTTCACTGGGTTAGCCAGAATGGTCTCGATCTCCCAACCTCAGGTGATCCGCCCACCTTGGCCTCCCAAAGTGCTGGGATTGCAGGCATGAGCCACCACGCCTGGCCACATCCCGTTTTCCATAGTGACTCTACTAATTTGCATTCCCAGAAACTTTGTACAAGGGTTCCTTTTTCTCCACATTCTCACCAAAACTTATCTTTCATCTTTCATCACTTTGTACCTCATACATTTATACAATTATAAACTGTTAATTTACAATAAAAAAATAAAAAGGAAAAATGCCGAAGAGCACATTTATTCCATATCTGTATCTAGTCCTTTCCAGCGATTTTTTGTGGTTCTCATTTACTGAATAAAGTAATGCTAACGAAGGGTTTATGCCCTGGTAATTGTCTACTGTTTAAAAAAATGACTTGTAAATTTATAATTTGAAAAATGTTTGCTTTTCCTAAAGAATTGAGATATTTCTTCCTCTTAGATACTAGGAGTTCAGAAAGCTACATGTGTTTTATTTTTCACCATTTAGTTTTCATTTAGTAGCTCATCTTTATTCTATCACAATTTCAATAAATCAATCATATTAAGTACATATTAAGAACATGGTATGAATAATAAGCCTTTATTTCAACTAGTGAATTTCTTATTATTTAAAGCGTTCCCTTTTTTTTTTTTTTGAGACAGTTTCACTCTTGTTGCCCAGGCTGGAGTGCAATGGTACGATCTCAGTTCATTGCAACCTCTGCCTCCCAGGTTTAAGCGATTCTCCTGCCTCAGCCTCTCGAGTTGCTGGGATTACAGGTATGGGCCACCAAGCCCGGCTAATTTCTTTGTATTTTTAGTAGAGACGAGGTTTCTCCATGTTGGTCAGGCTGGTCTTGAACTGCTGACCTCAGGTGATCCACCCGCCTTGGCCTCCCAAAATACTGGGATTACAGGCGTGAGCCACCATGCCCAGCCCGTGTTCCCTATTTTTAAGCAGTTGAAGGAAGAAATGTAATTAACCTGTATATACATATAAAGTGATAAAAAGAAGTCCAAGTTAAACAACAACAAAAAAAGAAATGGCCTCAATTGCTACCGTTTCTTGTTAGTTTTTTCTTTAATTTGTTTTGCTTTTTTTTTTTTTTTTTTTTTTTTGAGGCGGAGTCTCGCTCTGTCGCCCGGACTGGAGTGCAGTGGCCAGATCTCAGCTCACTGCAAGCTCCGCCTCCCAGGTTTACACCATTCTCCTGCCTCAGCCTCCGGAGTAGCTGGGACTACAGGCGCCCGCCACCTCGCCCGGCTAGTTTTTCGTATTTTTTAGTAGAGACGGGGTTTCACCGTGTTAGCCAGGATGGTCTCGATCTCCTGACCTCATGATCCGCCCGTCTCGGCCTCCCAAAGTGCTGGGATTACAGGCTTGAGCCACCGCGCCTGGCCCTTGAGACGGTGTCTCGCTCTGTCGCCCAGGCTGGAGTGCAGTGGCGCGATCTCGGCTCACTGCAAGCTCTGCCTCTCGGGTTCACGCCATTCTCCTGCCTCAGCCTCCCGAGTGGCTGGGACTATAGGTGCCCGCCACCACGCCCAGCTAGTTTTTTGTATTTTTTTTAGTAGAGACGGGGTTTCACCGTGTTAGCCAGGATGGTCTTGATCTGACCTCGTGATCCGCCCGTCTCGGCCTCCCAAAGTGCTGGGATTACAGGCTTGGGCCACCGCACCTGGCCAGTTTTTTCTTTAATTTTTAATGGGATATTTGCAAAATTTATAAATTGAACATATTAAATTGCCAAGATTTCACTGTGTTTTGGTGCAAAAGAGTAATTTCATATAGCTCAACTTAATATTTTTGTGGTGAAAAAATATGATTCTGAAATGTGCAGTTACCTTTAGTTGCATCTCAATTTTTCTTTTGTTAAGTTTGATAAATATATAAGTAATTACTAAAAATATTATGTAGGACATAAATCTATTTTTATAAAATTATTACAACGTTTTCTTCAATATATTTATCCTTGTAACCCTATACTCTTATGTGTGTACTTATAAACAGAGATGTCTAAAATGATGCTCATTAAATGTTAATAATAATTGCTTTAGAAAATTTTCTCATTAGTAAGAATGTTTTGTAAATGAAGAAAATCCTACCCGATGTAAAACTTTGCTACTTGCAGAAATTGCTATTAGATAACTGTCAGTATCATCAAAAGCGGCTTCAGCTTTAACTTCCAATAAATTAGGGTTTCCAACAAACACAGTCAGTAGTGGTATTTCAAGCATTCGAAAACCTATGGAAACAAGGTTAACAGTTAATCTTATATAATGAAATCTGTAAACTCAATTTAATGATTGGCTAATCAGATTTTAGAACAAAAACAGAATCTATTCTGAAGATTGCACGATGGCTGCACATAATTAGCAATTTATATAGAGTCAACTTTAAGAGTTCTGTTACAGGAATGGGTCCTGATCCAGACCCCAAGAGAGGGTTCTTGGATCTCGCACAAGAAAGAATTCAGGGTGAGTCCATAAAGTAAAGTGAAAGCAGGTTTATTAAGAAAGTAGAGGAATGAAAGAATGGCTACTCCATAGACAAGAGTTGCTGGTTGACCATTTTTATGGTTATTTCTTGATGATATTTTAAATAAGGGGTGGATTATTCATGCCTCCCCCTTTTAGACCATATAGGGTAATTTCCTGATGTTGCCATGGCATTTGTAAACTGTCATGGCGCTGGTGGGAGTGTAGCAGTGAGGACGACCAGAGGTCACTCTGATTGCCATTTTGGTTTTGGTGGGTTTTGGCTGGTTTCTTTACCGCAACTGTTTTATCAGCAAGATCTTTATGACCTGTATCTTGTGCTAACCTCCTATCTCATCCTGTGGCTTAGAATGCCTTAACTGTCTGGGAATGCAGCCCAGTAGGTCTCAGCCTCATTTTACCCAGTTCCTGTTCAAGATGAAGTTGCTCTGGTTCAAATGCCTCTGACAGTTCTCAGAAAAATTGTTTACAGATATTTTCTCAGAGAAATGTTTCCCTCATTCCTCAGCCTGGTTCTCAAATGCTAATCAAGGTCTCCGATAATATTGGCTACACTGAGTTGGTTGACTGAGTAGAAAAACTGAAGGGTACACAGTCAATTGAAAGGGCTGCCAGTCAACTGTTGCCAAGACAAAATTCTTACGCATTTCAAACAAAATATTTCACCAGACCAATTTCTGCCTGCAGGCCACCTGTTTGCAACTTTGCCATACTGAGGACTTCAATGGAAAAACAGATTTGAAATACTATGTAGTCTAACTGGCATCTTTACCAATCAATAAACCAGAGTTCATAAACACCTACAGTTGTTTCCCTTAAACCAAAGTGACCTAGCCAGTGCTTCCTAGCCTTTACCTGGAGATTTTGTTGAAATACAGATTGAGCAGGTCTGGAGTGAGGCCTGAGGTTCTGCATTTCTAACAAGTGCCCTGGTGATGCTAACACAGGTTCAGGGACCACACCGTCAGTAGACTGGACTAGATTTTTCCGCAGAAACAGGCAACTTAGTTGATTTGTTGATTACTATTTGCTTCCGTCAAACTGAATACGTATAACTGACTGAGCCCTTTAATAAGCAAGTCAGTATATTTTAAAGGGGAAATAATTAGAACATTGTGGCACTGGTGACAGAATGTAGAGAGATTACAATGGAACAAATCTCAAAAATTCAGAAATGGTCAGAATAATAGGTAAATTGTATACTAAGATAAAGTTATATTTTGAAATCAGTAGAGAAAGGATGCATTAGTCAATAAATAATATTGGAACAACTAGCTAACCATATATAATAACCAAAATAGAATAGAGGTAACCTAAAAATTAAATGGAAAGTTAAAACCATAAAATTAAAACTCTAAAATTACTTGAAGGAAATAGGGACAATTAGTCATACAATCAACAAGAAAGGATTTCTAAGGGTTTCAGATAGAAGAAAGGTTTTCAGGACATTTAATCCACGATACTGAGGGAAATAGATGTTCTCAATTTTTTTCAAAACTTCTAATTTTCACTTATATAAATTACTTGGTTCTGTTTTTTCAAATAAGTCTTTTTGTTTTTTTTTTTTTAAATAGCATTTTGTCCTTTCATTATGGTTCCTATATCTTCTTTTACTCTGAGAGTTTTATGCATACTTATTTGATAGTGTCTTTCTGATTTTTCTGTTATCTCAAGTTCTTGAAGTCTAAAATTTTCCTATGCCTGTTGACTCTCAGTTAGGGTGGGTCATTTCCTTAAGTAGTTTTAAAGTTCTTTTCCTCAATTTGTGATCAATGGAGATTGATTATTTTCCCTGGAAGTCCATAGTACCTGGGTTATGAAAGTATTCCTACCAAGAGTTACTTAAAAAAAATATTTTTAATGTAATAAACTTGTGTGTGTGTGTGTGTGTGTGTTTTAATAGAGACAGGGTCTCGCTATGTTGCCCAAGCTGGTCTCAAACTCCTGGGCTCAAGCTATCCTCCTGCCTCGGCCTCCCAGAGTGCTGGGATTAGAGGCATGAGCCACCATGCCTGACCCCTACAGAGAATTTTGTGCTTCCTTGCGTTGGGGCCCAGGTATTATTATTTCTCAGCTTCGAATTCTGCATCTGAATGCAGAATTCAGTCTCTGAATGTGATACAGTTTTGAAGTTTTGCTTTTTTATGGGAAATTCATTTTCCCCATTCTAAGCCCATGCTGCTGCATGGACAGAGTTTTCCTAATTCTCTCTTCATGATTTGATGGTCCCAGCTTTCTTTAATGGTCTCCATTCCAACTTCCTTCCACAAAGTAGTAAGGCCCAAAGTCAAACTTTCTGTCAACACTTGGGCATTAAAACCCATCTCACTGCCTTATGATCAGTATCTGGGTCTCACAGCCTTCAGGGAATCATACATTAGCTAATCTCTTGGTTTTAAGTTCCCTCTTCATTTCTGGTGACACAATTTTCTTCTTTTTCTTGTCCTTTCTCCCCTACTCCCTCCCTTCCATCTTTCCTTCTTCTCTTCCTATCTGTTATTTACTAAAATTTTTTGTTTTATTTTTTCCATTGTGCTATTTCTCTAGCATCTTCAACAATTTTTGTATTACTTTTGTAATAAACAAATAGCTTGAAAAATGGAGGAAAGTACAGAATTCTATTTCAAAGCCATTTTTTTTTTTTTGGCTTAAAATAAATACAGTCATCCCGTGGTATATACAAAGGGTTGGTTCAAGGAGCCCTGTATATACCAAAATCCACATATACTCAAGTCCCCAAGTTGGGCCTGTGGAACCCACATATAGGAAAAGTCAGTGCCTGTGTATATGTGGGTTTCACATCCCGCAGAAACTGTGTTTTCTGTCCATGTTTGGCTGAAAAATATCTGCACATAAGAGGACCTGCACAGTTCAAACTGGTGTTGTTCAAGGGTCAACTGTAGCTGAAATAAATATAACAATACCAAAGTAATTAAAAAGTTTTCATTTCAGAGGGCAACAAAAATCTATACTAAAATTCTGTGTCAACTTGGGCTGGTAGCAATCTCATTTTCCTCATTTGTAAAATGAGGATTATAATCTATATTTTTAGGGTTGTTGTAAACATTAAATAATGTATAAAAACATGGCTGAGTGAGGTGGCTCACGCTTGTAATCCCAGCATTTTGGGAGGCTGAGGCAGGTGAATCACTTGAGGTCAGGAGTTTGAGAGCAGCCTGACCAACACGGCAAAACCCCGTCTCTACTACAAATACAAAAACTAGCTGGGTGTGGTCGTGTACACTTGTAATCCCAGCTACTTGGGAGGCTGAGGCAGGAGAATCGCTTGAACCTAGGAGGCGGAGGCTGCAGTGATCCGAGATTGTGCCACTGCACTCCAGCCTGGGCGATGGAGGGGGAGTCTGTCTCATAAATAAATAAATAAAATAATAGTTTAATATAGAGCCCAGTATATAGTAAGTGCTCAATAATTAGGCACTAATACTGTTAGTAGTGGAATGCCAACAAGTATGGGAACCAAAGATAAAGTCAGTCAGTATCAAAGAGTATATTTCACATTCAAGAAAAGAAATAACATTTCCCTTTTGATATTTTCCGATTCAAAACAAACTTACCTTTTGAATTCCGTATGACCTTAACTTTTAAAACATGAGAGTTTCCCAGATCAATGTATTTCACGACGTTGAGGGATGGTGAATCATCATGTTGAAACCAATAATTACATGGTTTTGAATATATTTTCCATGTTCGTCCATTCCTTTGCCCAAAGTTGTATAAGAACCATGTGTTCTTTAGAAAGGTCATATTGTTGGGTGCATTTTCAGGCATGGTAGCAATGGCTAATGCGTTCTTATTATCTAAAATGCTTGTGATGAGGAAGCTGCTGTACCCAGGAAGCACTACAGTCTTCTCTATATCTGTATCTTCAAACAAGGCCTGAACAACTGGAGATTAAACAGAAGAGACTTGGTATTAAATCAAATATCTGGTGTTTGCCAAACAAACTGATTTACATAGCTAACAAATACACTGTTTGAGTTTTTAAACTATCTCTTTTTTGTTTTTGTTTTTTTTTTTTTTGAGACTGAGTCTTGCTCTGTCACCCAGGCTGGAGTGCTGTGGCCGGATCTCAGCTCACTGCAAGCTCCGCCTCCCGGGTTCATGCCATTCTCCTGCCTCAGCCTCCCAGGTAGCTGGGACTACAGGCGCCGCCACCTCGCCCGGCTAGTTTTTTGTAGTTTTTAGTAGAGACGGGGTTTCACCGTGTTAGCCAGGATGGTCTCGATCTCCTGACCTTGTGATACGCCCGTCTCGGCCTCCCAAAGTGCTGAGATTACAGGCTTGAGCCACCGCGCCCAGCCTAAACTATCTCTTAATCAGAGAACACATTTGCCAAATTTTAGTCATAATTCAAATTATTTTATAGAAAGTTTGTCATAAATAGACCATGTACCTATGCTTTAATGTTTACTGTGAAACTACTGTATACAATTTTTGGCAGAGAAAAACAATGTAGAGCTAAGTAAAGCTGATTTTTTTTTTTTCACTATGGAACTACTAAAAGCCTTAATAACCTAAAATCTTTATTGTGATTCTACAAGAGAAGGATAATGTAGCCAGTTTCCCCAGTACCTAAAGATGTCCTTATTACAAAGAAGATACTCAATAAATATTTGTTGAATGGATGAGTAATTGAGTATTTAAGGAGAATATGAAGATTTAGAAGAAAAGAGGTTCTTGGGCAGCACCTTAAGGAACATCATCATTTAAGAAATGGGAAGGGAAAAAGATCCTCTTAAGGAGACGAAGAAGAAATTAGTGGAGAAAATCAGAGAAGACATCAACGAAGCCAAGGAAGGCTGTTGAAATGAGAGGGAAGTAATCATTATCAAACTATTTTTGATAGGTCATGAAACATGTCATCAATACTCTCCTCACTCTAAAAAAAAATAGAAACAGCCAGAAGAGGGCCTCATCATTCCTTTAATTATGCACACATGCTCCATTTTCTCCCAGTTCAAACCAACCAATGAAAATCCTTTCCAATATTCCCTTTAACCACCACGTAATTTCTCTTTTCCCCTTTGTAGTGAAACTTCCTGAAAGTTACCTTTATTCACTGTCTCTACTCTCCTCTCATAATTTTTTGAACCCATTCCAATCAGACTTTTGTCTACATGACTCCAGCCAACAGCTTTTTGTCAAGGTTCTCAAGGACTTTTTTTTTTTTTTTTTTTTTGATACGGAGTTTCGCTCTTGTCACCCAGGCTGGAGTGCAATGGCGCAATCTTGGCTCACTGCAACCTCAGCCTTCTGGGTTCAAACAATTCTCCTGCCTCAGCCTCTCAAGTAGCTGGAATTATAGGCGCCTGCCACCAGGCCCAGATAATTTTTGTATTTTTATTAGAGATGGGGTTTCACCGTGTTGGCCAGACTGGTCTCAAATTCCTGACCTCAGGTGATCCACCTGCCTTGGCCTCTCAAAGTGCTAGGATTACAGGCGTGAGCCACCGTGCCTGGCCAAGGGTACCCAAGGACTTTCACACAGATCCACTCATTCCTTATCTTACCAGACCTACTGGTTTTATGCAACATGGGAGAGGAGCCTCTCCTTCTTGAAACACCTTCCTCACCTGGTTTGACACACTCTCTCTTAGTTCTACTCTGACCAGACCACCCAATCTCCTTTCCTGATTCTCCTCTATCTCCCTGAACACTAGATATTGCCCTGGATTAGACCTCAAGCCTCTTCCCTTCTATAACTACACTCATTTTCCAGGAGTTCTCATTTGGTCTTATAGCATTAACTATCATACACATATGCTGACAGTCCTCAAATCTGTGTCTCTAGCCCAGACATCTTCTCTGAACTCCAGACTTGTATTTCTAAATGCCCATCTTATTTCTCTGCTTGGATGAGTAACAGGCACCTTTAAGTTTAATATGATCTCACATGATTATTGTAATGGCCTCCTAGCTGACTTCTCTGCTTTCCTCCTTGCCTTCTCTTCATCACCTGCCCTGTCTACTCTCATCACAGCAGCCAAAGTGATCTTGTTGAGAGCTAAGTCAGATCATGTCACTTTCTGCTTAAACCCTCCAGTGGCTTCCCATTTAGTCAGAGTAAAACCTAAACCCTTAGAATAAACTGTACTAACTTTTGCTGTGAATCAATAATCCTTTGAGATAGAAACATCCTATAGAACAGTGACTCAAAATTATTTTGTTAATGTAAGGCAAAATCTGTATGAACTTCCCATTTTCCTTCATTTCTTCTGATCACTTTAAGACAAAATAACTTAATAGGAATAAATAATAAGCACTACTATTGATGAAATATCAATGAAGTTATAACTATATTTTATTATATTAGAAAAAAAAATCTTGGGCAGGGTGTGGTGGCTAATGCCTGTAATCCCAGCACTTGGGGAAGCTGAGGCGGGCGGATCACTTGAGGTCAGGAGTTTGAGACCAGCCTGGCCAACAAGGTGAAACCCCGTCTCTGCTAAAAATACAAAAATTAGGCCAGGTGCAGTGGCTCACACCTGTAATCCTAGCACTTTGAGAGGCCAAGGTGGGCAGATTGCCTGAGCTCAGGAGTTCAAGAGGGCAACACGGTGAAACCCCATCTCTACTAAAATACAAAAGAGATTAGCTGGGAGTGGCGGCATGCTCCTGTAATCCCAGCTACTCGGGAGGCTGAGGCAGGAGAACTGCCTGAAGCCAGGAGGCGGAGGTTGCAGTGAGCTGAGATTGCGCCACAGCGCTCCAGGCTGGGTGACAGAGTGAGACTCCATCTCTACAAATAAAAAAGCAAAAATTAGCTGGATATGGTGGCACATGCCTGTAATCCCAGCTACTCGGGAGGCTTAAGCAGGAGAATCATCTGAACCTGGGAGGCGGAGGTTGCAGTGAGTCGAGATTGTGTCACCCAACCCCCGGCCGGGGGAAAGAGCAAAACTCCCCTGCCCAAAAAAAAAAAAAAAAAAATCTTCCAGGAACCTAAATATATGTAAACTTTGGTAGGTTGCCAGTTGGACTAAAATTTGAAATCTATTGCTCTAAAAATAAGCATTAAAAAGCCTTCACAAAAGATAATTTTTCATTTTTTTCTAGCCATCAAAGATGTATGATATTATTATACCCACCTTGTGAATCAAGAGTGAGTTTATAGACATTTCCAGCTTTATTAATCAAAAGGGAACTAGACAAACAAGAGCTCTCATTCACTTCTTCTAATCCAAAAGGCTCTTTCATTTCTGCAATAACTGAGGACAAAAATCCTTTGGGAATGGTATGTTGCAATACCTTTCTTATGTGAGCTCTTCCAGTTTTCCTGAAAACAAATAAAACCATTAAGCAATTTGGATAAAACAGTGAATTAAATGAACCAATTTATGAACAAATAATTTACAAAAAAAGTATACCACAAATAGCTTACAAATATTTGATTAACATTTGTTCAACCTCATTAGTAATCAATGAAATGGCAATTATAACAATGGGATACAATTTTTAACCTCTAAAATTAGGGAAGATCTTTAAATGACAGAGTTCAGTAGTGGTGGGAATTGAGTGAAGATAGGCACTTATCCACTACTGATGGGATTGTAAATTAGAACCAGCTTCCTGGAAAGCAATTTGACATTATGCATGAGGAGCCTGATAACCTTTTCCCCAGTCTGATTCCATGTCTATTAGTATGGCTCTATCCTAAGGAAAGAACTTGAAACAGAGGAGTGAGGGAGAAAGCTTTCTACACAAAGATATTCATTATGGTAAAATTTAGAAATGAGAAATGTCAATAAAAAAACTAAGTGAATGATACTACATGATTTACTTAGAGAAAATGCAATGATTAAAAGGATGTTTAGAAATAGTTTTTAACAGTGTAGGGAAAATGATCATATTATAATGTCCAAATGAAGAAAGCAAGTTAAAAAATGTTAAAATGCATATAAAAAGGACTAATTGGTAGTTCATCAAAGTATTAACAGTCATACTTTCAATTATCTTAATATTTTTCTATCTTTTAGGAAATTTCTATACTGACCATGTATTAATTTTATAAACAAGAAAACAATCTGTTTCTAAAATGTTAGCCTTGCATATCCACGTGCAAAAAATTCAATCTAGACACAGATCTTACAATCATCACAAAAATTAACTCTAGGCCAGGCAGTGGCTCACTCCTATATCCCAGCACTTTGGGAGCTGAGGCAGGCAGATTGGTTGAGCCTAGGAGTTCAAGACCAGCCTAGGCAACACAGTGAAACCCTATCTTTACTAAAAATACAAAAATTAACCAGGTGTGGTGGCATGTGTCTGTAATCCCAGCTACTCAGGAGGCTGAGGCAGTGGGATCACTTGAGCCTGTGAGGTGGAGGTTGCAGTGAGCTGAGATAGTGCCACTGCACTCCAGCCTGGGTGACAGAGCCAGACCCTGTCTCAAAAAAGAAAAAAAGAACTCTAAATGAACCACAGACTTAAATATAAAATGCAAAACTATAAAACTCCTAAGAAGATAACATAGGAGAAAATCTAGATGACCATGGGTATGGCAATTACTTTTTTCCCTCAATTAAAAAAATTATATTAAAATATATGCTATGTTTTGAATGTATTCCTCAAAGTTCATGTGTTGAAAACATAATTTCCAATGGAAGAGGGTTGAGAGGTGGGACTTTTTTTCTTTTCTTTTCTTTTTATTTTTTTTTTGAGACGGAGTCTCACTCTGCTGCCAGCCTGGAGTGCAGTGGTGCCATCTCCACTCACTGCAACCTGAGAGGTGGGACTTTTAAGGGGTGATTAGACCATGAGGCTCTGCCTTCATGAATGGATGAATGTCATTATTGCAGGAGTGGGTTAATAATTGTGGGAGTGGGTTCCTGATAAAAGAATGAATTCAGTCCCTTCCTTCCCCCGTCTTTCTCTGTCTCTTTTGCACATGAGTGCTTGTGTACATGTGTGCTCACATGTGCTCACCCTTCTGCCTTCCACCATGGGATGATGCAGCATGAGGCCCTCACCAGATGCGGGCCCCCCAGCCTCGGATTTCCCAGCCTCCAGAACAGTAAGAAATAAATTTCTTTTCTTTATACATTACCCAGTCTGTGATATTCTATTATAGTAGCATGAAACAGACTAAGAAGATACACCTAACAAAATTTGCCATCTTAATGCAATGACTGTTGAATACAACACCAAAGACATAATCCATGAAAGAGAGAATTGATAAATTTCTCTCCAGTTTTCTGAAACACAAATAAAACCATTAAATAATTTGGATAAAACACTGGATTAAATGAACCAATTTATGAACAAATAGTTTGCAAACAAAATATACCACAAATAGCTAACAAACATTTGATTAACATTTGGTCAACCTCATTTGTAATCAAAGAAATCCAATTACAACAATGGGATACAATTTTTAACCAATTAGTTAAGATTTTTAAATGACAGTGCTAAGCAGTGAACACTGAATTTGTGTTAAAAATACATGCTATGATTTGCATGTAGCTCTCATTAGTAGTTGGTACCTTACTAAAATTACAAATTTATACTCTGTGAAATGTCCTGTCAAGAGAATTAGAAGACAAGCCACATACTAGGAGAAAATATTTTCAAAAGACATATAAAGGACTGTTATCCAAAATAAACTGTAGGGGAGGGGAGAAGAAACCTCTTTTTCCTCTATTCTCTTTGGTTCTATAACTAAAACCTGACAATTATCCTGACAAATACAGAGTAACAAGAGAAAAACAGGGGGAATTTATTAACGTGTGCACTGTACTTACATGCAAAAAACAGCAGCGATGAGTAACTAAAAGGGGTAGTTAGAATATGGGGCTTCATAACAAATAACAATACATTTTTAGAGAAGTGACAAGACAAAGAAAAATGGGTTTAGGTTTTTAGGGTGAGCAAACTGTGGAAGGTAAATAAATGGAGGGAACTAATGGAAGATAAGGGTTGTTTTGACAAGATTTCTTCTGTGAATTCTCTGTGTCTCTGGGTTTATTAATAGTCTAGAATTGCTTGTGTCTGTAATCCCAGCTACTCTGGAGGGAAGACTGAGGCAGGAGGATTGCTTGAGGCCAGAAGTTGGAGACCAGCCTGGGCGCAACATAGTGAGATCTTGCCTCTAAAAAATTTTAAAAATTAGAAAAAAAAAAAAAAAAAACAAGAAAAAAACCCACTAGCTGGGTGTCGTGGTCCATGCCTGTAGTCTCAGGTACATGGGAGGCTGAGGCAGGAGGACTGCTTGAGCTCAGGAGTTTGAAGCTGTAGTGAGCTATCATTGCACCACTGTACTCCAGCCTGGGTAACAGAGTGAGAATCTATCTCTAAAAAGAAAAAAAAAATTATATAGTCTAGAGTTATCTCCAGTGATTAAGAATCATTCTGCCCTTCCTGGTGGGAGGGGGCAAAGAGTTTCTCTTGTGTCTGTTTTTCCTTAATTGCCTTCAGCATAAATAATCTTAATGCCAAAGTGGCATACTCTTTGTTTTTGTTTTGTTTTGTTTTGTTTGGAAATTGGAGGTCTCACTATGTTGCCCAGGCTAGGCTTGAACTTGAGATCCTCCTGCCTCAGACTCTCTAGTAGCTGCAACTACAGGCACACACCACTGCATGGTTCTGGGGTGGCATAATCTGATCTCCTACAATACAAAAAACTCTAATAATACAACAATAAGAAAGCAGACAACCTGATTTTAAAACTGGGCCAAAGACCTTAACAGATACCTCACCAAAGAAGATATGCATATGGCAGGTAAGCATATCAAAAAATGTTCTACATCACATATTGATATGGTTTGGCCAATGCTGCTACCCAAATCTCATCTTTAATTGTAATCCCCACGTGTCAAGGGAGGGACCTGGTGGGAGGTGATTGGATCATGGGGGCGGTTTTCCCCATGCTCTTCTCATAACAGTGAGGGAGTTCTCATGAGATCTGATGGTTTTAAAAATGACAGTTTCCCCTGCACTGTCTCTTTCTCCTGCCACCATGTAAGATGTGCCTTGCTTCCCCTTCGTGTTCCACCATGGCCTCCCAAGCCATACAGAACTGTGAGTCAATTAAACCTCTTTCCTTTATAAATTAACCAGTTTCAGGTATTTATAGCAGTGTGAAAACAGACTAATGCATATGTCATCAGGTAAATGCAAATTAACAATGAGACACCACCACACGCCGCCTATTAGAATGGCAGAAATCCAAAACACTGACAACCCAAATACTGGTGAGTATGTGAATAATAGGAACTCTCGTTCATTGCTGATAGAAATGAAAATGAAAAAAGTCTGGAGGACAGTTCCATCATTTTTTACAAAACTAAACATACTCTTAGCGTATGATCAACCAAAATGCCTTGGTATTTATCCAAATAAGTCAAAAACTTATATCTATACAAAAACCCACAAATAGGTGTTTACAGAAGCTTATTTATAATTGCTAAAACTTGAAAGCAACCAAGATGTTCTTCAGTAGGTAAATGAATAAATAAACTGTGGGATATTCAGATGATGGAATATTATATGATTTAGCACTAAAAAAGAAATGAGCTATCAAGCCATGAAAAGACATGGGGGAAATTTAGATGCATATTACTAAGTAAAAGAAGCCTCTGAAAAGGTTATATACTGTATGATTCAAACTATATGACATTCTGGAAAAGGCAAAATTATGGAGACAGCAAAAGGATCGGTGGTTGCCAGGGGTGAGGGGAAGAGAGGGATGAATAGGCAAAGCATAGAGAATTTTTAGGGCAGTGAAACTCTTCTGTATGATATTATGATGATGAATACTTGTCATTATAGATTTGTTCAAACCCACTGAATTTACTTACATTACTAAGAGTAAGCCCTAATGTAGATACAGACTCTGGGTGATAAATGATGTGTCAATGTAGGTTCATGAACTGTAACAAATGTACCACATTGGTGTGGGATGTGGATAGTGGGGAAGGTTTTGTGTGTGTATGAGACAGAGGTATATAGGAACTGTATTTTCTGCTCAATTTTGCTGTAAAACTGTAATTAATTTAAAAAGTTTATTAATTAATTTTAAAAAGTTAACCTCTTTGTATCTGAAGTCAGTGGCCAGTGGTCAGGCAGCTACCTTAATTATGAAAGCTGTCTCCCCACTTCTTCCTAGGATTGCACTTGGGGGTGATTAAGCACTGCTGTTCCAGGAGAGGAAAGAAAGCAGCCTTCAAAGGAGAAGGAAAGGGGATTTGGGCAATGGAGAATGAATCAGTGAGTTTTAGAGGTGGAAAGGAACAACTGTTGAGTGGAGAAAATACTGCAAAAAGACAAATATCACCAAACTAAGCTACCTATGCATTCTAAGCTCCCATTCCAATGCCTGTGCCATTTCCCCAGCCCAGCCGATCCCTTCCACTCCATGCCAATGAAACTGTTTTCATAAAGGTTACTACAGCCTAGAATGGTGCCAGATTCAAAGGTCACATCTTTGATCTTATTTTACTCAAGTCTCTTTGCAGCATGCATCATTGATCACTCCATACTTTCTGAAACACCCTTTTCTCTTGGTTTATGTGGCCCCACATTTTCCTGTGTATTTTCTACCTTACTGGCTGCTCCTTCTCATCCTTCTTTGCTAGGGCCTTCTTCTTAGCCCAGTCTCTCTTCCTGGAGTGCCCCAGGGCTTTTCTTCTCTACATACATCCTCCTCTGCAGGTAGAATCACCCATCTGTATCTGAACAATTGCCAAATGCCAAGTTTCCGCTCTGTCTCTTCTGAGCTATGAATTCATACATCTAACTGCCAACTTCACATCTTCACTTAGACACCAAACACACATTTCAAACTGAACATTTCCAATGTGGAACTCTCAGTTACCCTGCTTGATACCTGCACTTTTCATCTCAGAAAATGGTAGTATTGTCCTTCTAGCTACAAACCACAAACCTAGACAATTTTTGATCACTCTCTTGCTCATATCCCTAACAGGCAAATGCATCATCAGATCCTGTCTTTACTCAACTGCACCTGCTCCAGCACCATCATCTCTCACCTGTATTACTTCAATAACTTTCTAAGGGGCTTAGCAGCTTCTACTCACACCCTGTCCCACACTTTGCAGTCAGAGTGATCCTTTCAAAAATGTAAATTTGATTGTTTTTAAATAATCCAATAAAATTCTCCAATGGTTTCTGCTGATGCCAAGAAGAAAATTTACACTTTTTCTGCAGCCTATAATGCTGACTATGATCTGGCACTTGCCGACCTCCTTGCTGGCCTTTCCACCACACCATCACTGTGCATCATCTATACTGGCTTTCTTCATGCTTACTAAAAACACATCCCAATTTTTCTTGCCTCACTGTATGCAACTTCTTTAGCCTGGAAAGCTCTTTCATTGGCTCTCTGCTCTCTGTTCTTGGATCTTTGCTTACCCTTCTCACTCCCTCTGTCACCATATTTACTTTCTTCAAAGCACATATTAGATATGAATTTGTTTTGGTTTACCTGTTTATCACCTGTATCTGTTTTTAGAATGTCATCTCCATGCAGGAAAGAGCCTTGTCTATCTTGTTTACCACTATATTCCCAGTGCCTAGCACAAGACTTGATATGTAATAGGCACTAAAATATTCATTGAATGAAGAGCTTTACTGAAACCTTTGTGTGTTGATGATACATTCCTTCTGAGCGATTTAATAAAAACATGGACATTAAGTCATCACTTTAAAGATTTTGTGAAGATTCAGGGCCAGGTGTGGTGGCTCACACCTGTAATCCCAGAACTTTGGGAGGCTGAGGTGGGTGGATCACCTGAAGTCCGAAGTTCAAGACCAGCCTGGTCAACATGGTGAAACCCCATCTCTACTAACTATATAAAAAAATTAGTCAGGTGTGGTGGCAGGTGCCTGTAATCCCAGCTACTTGGGAAGTTGAGGCAGGAGAATCACTTGAACCTAGGAGGCGGAGGTTGCAGTGAGCTGAGACCATGCCATTGCACTCCAGCCTGGGCAACAAGAGCGAAACTTCATCTCAAAAAAATAAGTAAATAAATAAAAGATTTTGTGAAGATTCTTAAGAACACCTGACCTTGTTACAAGATGACAGAAGTTCCTTCTCAAATATTTCACCATTTGTGCAATGACTATACTTCCCTTGTTACCAATCAGATAGTGTCATTTATCCGTGTATATTTAATCAACTCCTACTGTGAAAGGATTTTGATTCAGTACCTAACATCTCATTGTAGGTGGTAGCCTATACCTTTGTTGAGATTTTGCAAGCCTTTTGGCCTCCATGATTCAGATTCATTGATAATGTTCAGAATCCCTTCTTTTCCATCATCTAACTTTAGTTCTTGATTCTTATTCTTCAAACTCTCTTCTGAATTCCAAGTCTACCATTTGCCATTCCCATACTGCCTGATTCCTCATCCATAGTCTGTCTACCTCAAGTACCTGTCCTCTTAAGCACAGTGTAAGAATCTCAGACAGCATCACCATAATAAGATCACATGTAGCTGGATTCAGTAAATAGAAGGCAAGAACAGTTGTGTTTTTTTAAGGCACAGAGACAGACAATGAAGTAAAGTAATGAAAATTGCTCTACTCCATTGTCCTGGTGAGTCTGTTCCCATGTATCTCTCAGTCCATTCATTCCCCTCAATTTCTACCATCAATATCTTAGACTAAAACATCAAAAATTTTAGCCTAGGCCACTGCAAAAGCCTTCTAAATGACCTAAGTGCATCCATAGTTGTTACCCTCCAATTCATTCTCTGTATCACAGCCAGAGTGACATTCTAAACAAAAGTTAGATTATTTAAGATAAATGAGAGGTGAAGAATTTAAAGAAGGAAGTAGTAATGGTGTATTGTGCATCTCACCTCTCATCTCCATGCCACCCTACATGTAGAAAGATAAGTGCCTCTCTCACAAAAAAGCCAAGAGGCAGCCGGGCGCGGTGGCTCACACCTGTAATCCCAGCACTTTGGGAGGCCGAGGAGGGCAGATCACCTGAGGTCAGGAGTTTGAGACCAGCCTAACTAACATGGAGAAATCCTATCTCTACTAAAGATACAAAATTAGCTGGGCATGCTGGCGCATGCCTGTAATCCCAGTTACTCGGGAGTCTGAGGCAGGAGAATCGCTTGAACCCAGGAGGTAGAGGTTGCTGAGCCGAGATCGTGCCATTGCATTCCAGCCTGGGCAACAAGAGCAAAATTCTGTCTCAAAAAAAAAGCCAAGAGGGATTTCTTCAAGGGGACCACCTTAGAAACTATAATACATCTTCTGAGGTTTGAGGAGCAGAGGGACCAGAATTGGACTCATTCCTGAGAAATATAAAGGGTAGATACTGCCTAGACACCCAGAGCTTAATGATTACAGATGGAGTGGGAAAGAGATAAAGTTATTAATTAACTTTAGACTTTTAACACACATGTAAAAATCTTGGGTAGCACTAAAAAGCAAAATAAAAGAGTGTAGAAGTCCTAATCAAGTAGAAGAAAAGAATGGAAAGAGGAGAAAAAAGAACCTTAAAATAAGGTAAACAAGAAGAGAAGACAAAAATGAAACAGAAAAAGTGGGACAAATAGAAAGTACAAAAGAAGATAGTAGGAATGAAGACAAATATATTAGTAAAAATAATAAATGTAGTTAAATGAAACTCTCCAGCTAAAGGACAGAAATTGTTAAATTGGCTAAAACCACAAAATCCATTTATGTCTTTTATGACAGATATACAAAGCAGGTGAAAGTTAAAGGACTGAAATAGTATACCACAAAAATATTATCCAAAGAAGGCTGGTGCCATGTATCAATAACAAAAAAAGCTACAAACAAAAACAAAACATTGAAACTCTGATTGAAACCCTGATTTAAAAATGAGCAACGGATTTGAGTAGACATTTCTATAAAGAAGACACATGAATGGCCAATAAGCACATGAAAAGATGAGCCACATCATGAATAATTAAGGAAATGGAAGTCAAAATCACAGTGAGATACCATCTCATACCCACTAGGATGGCTATGATAAAAAACAGAGAAAATAACAAGCACTGGCCAGGATATGGAGAAATCTGAACACCTGTACATTACTGGTGGGAACGTAAAATGGTACAGCTGTGGAATATGGTATAGTGGTTCCTCAAAATATTAAACATAGAATCATATGATGCAGCAATTCTACTTCTGGGTATATGCTAAAAAGACTTGAAAGCAGGGACTCGAACAAATATTTGTATACGCAGGCACATAACATCATTATTTATACTACCCAACAGGTGGTAGCATCCCAAGTGTTCATCAATAGATGAATGGAAAAACAAAATGTGGAATATATATATGCATATCACTCAGCTTTCAAAAGAAAGGAGATCCTGTCACATGCTACAACATGCATAAACCTTGCAGACATTATGCTAAGTGAAATAAACCTGTCACTAAAGGACAAATACTATATGATTCCATTTACAGAAGGTACCTAGAGTAGTCAAATTCATAGAGACAAAAAGTAGAATGGTGGTTGCCAGTGGGAGATGAAAATGAGGAATTATTATTTAATGGGTACAAAGTTTCAGTTGGGGAAGATGAGAAATTCTAGAGATGGATGGTGATAATGGTTATACAACAATGTGAATGAATTTAATGCTACAGAATGGTACACTTTAAAATGGTTAAAAAAAAGCGTAATAAAAAGCCACGGTCATGCAAAAAAAGTATTATAATGATAAAAAAAGTCACTAAATACCAACAAAATGTTCAACCGATCATGAAGAGGTAACAATCCTAAACTTATATGTACCTAATAACAATCTCAAAATATACAAGGTAAATTGACACAACTATAATTAAAAAATGGACAAACCCAGTATACACATTAGGAAGGTTTAATACAACTCTCTCAATAATTGACAGATCAAGCAGAAAAAAAAAATCATTAAGGATACAGAAAATTGCAGTATCACAAGGAACAGGATTAATCTAACAAATAAATATTAATACTGCACACAATAGGAAAGCATTCAGAACACAACACCCCAAAACATCTGCTCTAGCCCACTGATTGAGTTAAAGTCACTTAAAACACACACACACACACACACACACACACACCAGCAAACACAGGAAGGACACTCTGACCTACCTAAAGGCAGGAGATAAAACTCCCATGGGGAAGGTGTCCTCCTTGCACCTGGAGAAGGACATTGTTTTTATTAGTAGAGATGGGGAGTCAAAGCCAAGAGAAATCTGTACAAATAGGCCTTGTTAGACCAACCCTTATCTTCCTAGCCACTTCTCCACAGTTAACTGCCCTAGCCCAAGCCCCCTTGCCTTGTCACATTTTCACAATTTACTGCTTTTTGTTCAACCTAGTATATACATGTTCAACTCTAACTGCTTCTTCAGGGGTCTTCATTTCTTTAGGAGGACTCCTATGTCACATAAAACTTACATTAAATAAATGTGTATGCTTTTCTCCTGTTAATCTGTCTTATGTCAGTTTAATTCTCAGGCCCAGCCAAAACACCCTAAGAGGATAGATGTAAAATTTTGCCTCCCATACAAAATATTTACTGAAATTGACCATAATGAATGGCCTAGTCCTAGGCCATAAAGTAAGTTTCAAACAATTTCAAAAAACAAATTTTCAAGGAACAAAATATTCCAGTCTTAAACTCTTCCAGAAAATAATAATAATAATAATAATAATAATAATAATAATAATAATAATAA
>NC_045439.1:14680121-14834301 GCF_002776525.5 Piliocolobus tephrosceles | reverse complement strand
AATAATAATAATAATAATAATAATAATAATAATAATAATAATAATAATAAACAATTGTCTATGAAGCTAGTATAATCTTGTTAACAGAACCACAGAAGGACAATATGAGAAAGAAAAATTACAGGCAAACTTTCCACAAGAACATAGATGTTTAAATCCTAAATATTAGCAAACAGAGTTCAGAAATGTATGTAAATAGATACTACACAATGTCAAAGATAGGTGTATTCCAGGACTTTAAGGTTGGTTCAACATTAAATCCACAATATAATTTACAACATTAAATAAAAAGTTAAAGGAAAAAATTCTATAGATAAGCTCAATAGATACAGGAGAAATAATAATTAAAATCCCAAAGTCTAAATCTCTTAAACTAGAAAAATAGATAAATTTATTTAAATGATAAAGGGTTTAAGAAAATGATGAAATGCTTTATATATATATAAAGATATATATATAGAGATATCTATATATCTGTAAGATATCTCTATATATAGATATGGATATATCTATATATATATAGTCAGAAGCAACAATAATTCCATTATCTTGTATTTAACAAAATATTGGAGGTCCCAGACACTATAACAGGAAAAAGTTATAATATGCTAAGAAATGTTAAGGAAAAAACAAAAAAAATTATAGTTGACCCTTGAACAATGCAGAGGTTAGGGATGCCAACCTCCTGTGCAGATGAAAATTCACATATTACTTTTAATTCCCCCCAAATTTAACTACAAGTAGGCTGTTGTTGACTGGAAGTCTTACCAATAACAGAAACAGTTGATTAACACATACTTTGTATGTTATATGTCTTACATGCTGTATTCTTACGATAAAGTAAGCTATGGGAAAAAATGTTATTAAAAAAATCATAAGAAAGGGAAAATACATTTATTATTTATTAAGTGGAATGGATCATCATAAAGATCTTCATTCTAGTCATCTTCTTGAGTAGGCTGAGGAGGCCTTACTGACTCAGGGGTGGCAGAGGCAGAAAAAATTCCATGTATAAGTGGACCTGCACAGTTCAAAGCCACGTTGTTCAAGGATCAATTGTACTGGCAGGTAATATGATTATCTACTTAAAAATATTTATACAGTATGGAAATTTCTCAAAGAACTAAAAATAGATTTCCCATTCAATCCAGCAATCCCACTACTGGTTATCTACCCAAAGGAAAATAAGTCATTATATAAAAACAGACACCTGAACATGTATGCTTATTGCAACATAATTCACATTTGCAAAGATATGGAGTCAACCCAAGTGCCATAAACTGATGAGTGGATTAAAAAAATGTGGTATATATATACCATGGAATACTACTCAGCCATACAAAATAATGAAATAATGTCTTTTGTAGCAACTTGGATGGAACTGAAGGCCATTAACCTCAGTGAAGTAACTTAGGAACAGAAAATCCAAACACTGCAAGTAGGAGCTAAGCCATGGGTATGCAAAGGCATACAGAGTGGTATAGTGGATATTGGAGGCTCAGAGGAAGGGAGGGTGGAAGGGGTGAGAGAGGAAAAACTACTTATTGGTACAATGTACACTACTTGGGTGATGGGTACACCAAAAATCCAGACTTCACCATTACACAATTCACCGATGTAACCAAAATTCACTTGTACCCTTAAAGCTATTGAAACTTAAAAAAAAAATTAAAAATGTACCTCTACTGCAAAACCCAAGATAATATGTAGAAAAAGTACTAGAATTATTAAGAGAATTTAGCAAATTTGAAAAATATAAGATTACTCTACAAAAGGCAATCACAAGACTGCTTTTGCTTTAAATGCAGAAAGATGCTCTCGAACAAGAAAACAAAACAAAAAGTAGATAAGGTACAAAGTCATGACTTTTCTCTAGCTTGTCAGCAAACTAAGGTCACAAGATAACCAACTAACCTGAAACCCAGAGCAATAAGCCATTCCAGGGAGAGACTGAACACCAGGACAGTGTCACCTGTGGAAGAACATGGGAAGGAGAAATAGTGCTGACCTCAACACAAGCAAGTAAGAGTTAGCTGAAGTTGTAAAAAAGGGCCAAAGGTCAGGTATGTGCTAGCATGTGAGTCTGGAAGTGCTTGGGCACCTGACAAATGGGAGTCTGTACTCACTTGCAGACTTCACTGGCTTCCCTTGAAGGCTCGTGGCAAGGACTGGGGCAGGACCATAGATCAGAGACAGCCACCACTGGTGGTACAGGTAGCTTGTGGGGATCAGAGGTTGGGAGGAAACAGACCTGAAGCATCACCTACTTCCCTGAACCTTCTCTCATAGGAAGTAAAAGCCTTAAACCACAGAAGGTTGGGCATTAGATACTTTTGCACACAGGCCTCAAAAGAGCTGATCAGTGGCTGAGGGTTAGGGGGTGTCAGGAGGGTGCTGGTACAGAAGTCCTGCCTCCCTCCCTCCCTCATCCTTTTTCCTTATGAAGCAAACACTTTTACCTACTGTCAGAGAAGAAGTAAGGGTCCACTCACCCACAGGGCCCAGGGAAAGACATGTGGCAGAAGAGGGAAGGAGGAAATAATAACTTCTATCCCTTAAGAAGAATCAGGAAACTGTCTTGGTCCTAAAATTCTACAAGAACTAATAATTATCTTACTGCTAGAGGAAGAGCACGAAATTCCCACCCAAGATCTATCTAACAGTGATATAAGGCAGAATTTGGTTGCAAGAGGTAATTTCCATTACCAGGTTTTGGGGTTTTTATTTTCCTTAATGGAACTTGACAAGCTGAGTCTAACATATAAATGCAAGACCAAAAGCCAAGAAAAGGCAGAGGGAGGGGGTCATTCACACGTGTTTCATAATTAGAGTCATTTAGTCAGTGTGTCATGGAGAAGACAAATACACCAGTGAAATAGGAGAGAGGACAGGAGCAGACCTATGCATATACGGGACCAGGATATATCACAGGGCAGTGCTGCAGATCAGTGGGGGAAAGGAGGGGCTTGTATGGACAATAGATTACCCACATGAAAAAAAAAAGGAAAAACTGGATTCCCACTTCACACTAGACACATCAATTCTACATAGGTAAAACTGAAAAGCTAGACGGGGTCACTCACACCTGTAATCCTAGCACTTTGGACAGCCAAAGTGGGCAGATGACTTGAGCCCAGGAGTTCAAGGCCAGCCTGGGCAACATGGCAAAACCCCATCTCTACAAAAAAAAAAAAAAAGAAAACAAAAAACTGGCTGGGCATGGTGGCATGTGCGTGCCTGTAGTCCCAGATACTCAGGAGGCTGATGTAGGAGGATCACTTGAGCCAGGGAAGTCAAAGCTGCAGTGAGTCATTATTGTACCACTGCACTCCAGCATAGGTGACAGAGGGAGACCCTGTCGAAAGAAGGAAAGAGAAAGAAAGGAAGGAAGGAAGGAAAAGTTTGACATGATTCCAAAACAATATAGGAGAATAGCTACATAAATTGTAGCATATTCATGTGAGTGAATTACAGACCACATACCAATATGGAGTAATTTCAAAAACATAATGTTATATGAAAAAGGCAAGTCATACATTTCATAAAACTGGTGTTAATGCTCTAAAGCAAAACTTTAAAAGATGTTAACATAAAATCCAAGACAATGCTTGTCTCTGGGGGAGAAGGGTCATGTGGGGGTGGAGGGGAGGCAGGAAAGAAAAAAATATGCTGCCCAGAAGGACTGCTGAAAGAGGGGACCCAACACAGTGATAGAATTCCAAGGGCTGGCAGGGCAGGGGTAGTTGTCACTAGTGGCAAGGGTAGCATTGCCTATAACCAAAGACTCTGGAAGTCTCCAACAGGAGGACTTCTTTTTTTTTTTTATACTTTAAGTTCTAGGGTACATGTGCATAACGTGCAGGTTTGTTACATATGTATACTTGTGCCATGTTGGTGTGCTGCACCCATCAACTCGTCAGCACCCATCAATTCATCATTTATATCATGTATAACTCCCCACCTCTCTTCTTTCACCCAAACTCTGAAGCCTAAGAAAAGACCAGAAGAACAAGGATGAAGGAAGAGAGTGGTGGTTGGGGGAAGATTCTAAGTAAGAGGAACAGCATGCTCAAAGGCCTCTAGGCCAAAAGGAGCAGGATGTGTTACAGAAACCAAAGGAAAACCAGAGTGACTTCACTGCAGTGAACAAAGCAAAGAGGTCACTCAAGAGAGTGGAGCCAGGTCAGTGGGGCTTTTTGAGTTCCAGTAAGGAACTTGGGTGTTATTCCAGGAGAAATCTAGGATTCTCCAAACAAGAGCTCAAGCCCCAGGAAAAAACTCTCTAAATGCTGTATACTTCCCTTTTGTAGACTTAGTCAACTGTAATTACATACTTGTCTGCTTCTGGGGCTAGAATACAAGCTCACGGACTGAGATGCTTGAATGTCATGCTCACCACTCTGTTGCAGCACCCGCCACAGTGCCTTGCTGGTAGTCAGTGTTAAATGTTGATTGGTGGAGTGAGTGAATGGTTCACTCTGCCTTACATCCTGACTACCTAGATAACTGCCTTTGGCCTCCTGCGGACCTGAGAACACTGGGTTCCCAAATTCCTCACCTCCCTAGTTGAAGTTCCACTTGCTATCCAGGTCTCTGACCCTGGCTTTGCTCATATTTCCTGCCTTGAAGATACCCATTCCCTAGTTTCTGTGCAAACAGAGCAAAGTTACTGAATCTTATCACAAATTGTGCTGTTCTGGTTTTTAAATACTCTGATTCTTAAGAGAATGACCCCATATGCTTTTAAAAATAATTAGAATATAACAAATTAAGATTAACATTGGTATAATATTAATCATATTAATATTAAAAGATTGAAAAGTGATTCTGTAGGTTTTCTATAGAAAAACACCTACATAAACACAAACTAGCTGATTTGGAACATCACACATACAAGATCCACCTAGAGCAAAAAACAATTCTAGAGATTACTGACACTTTCGTTAGAGACAAAATTTATACAATCCTCATAAGAAAAAATATTGCTGATGTTTGTTATGGTAGGTCTAATTCCCATGTTCACCTCCGCTTCTGAGTGAGCTGCCTCACGGTGCAAGGTATTGTTAGCTGTGGGACAAGATACGTATTGACAGCCCCAAACACATGTAATATACAGATTCCAATAGTGTAAGAATAGAGCCCACCACTTTGAGACAAGGTGAATATCTTAGTCTATCTGGGCTGCTATAACAAAATACCATAAACCAGGTAGCCTATAAACAGCAGAAATTTATTTCTGACAGCCCTAGAGGCTGGAAAGTCTGAGATCAAGGTGCCAGCAGATTTGGTATCTGGTGAGGGTTCACTTTCTGGTTTATGGATGGTGTCTTCTATGTGTGTCCTTCCATGATGGAAGGGCCTAGCTGGCTCTGTCCTTCAGTCCTTCCAGTGGTGGAAGGGCCTAGCTAGCTCTCTGGGGTCTCTTTCATAAGGGCACTAATTACATTCGTGAGGGCAGAGTCTTCATGACCTAGATACCTACCAAGGGCCCTACCTCCTAATACTACCACCTTGAGGGTTAGGATTTCCACATGAATTTTTGGGGAAAACAGATATTTAGACCATAGCAGTGAGTTTCTGGTAATCTGAAATTGTTGAAATTGTTTCTGTTTTAGTTGGTAGATTTGGGGGTTATATAATTCATATTCTTTTTTCGAGACAGAGTCTCACTCTCTCACTCAGGCTGGAGTGCAGTGGCGCAACCTTGGCTTGCTGCAACCTCGGCCTCTTGGGTTCAAGCAACTATTGTGCCTCAGTCTTCCCAGTAGCTGGCATTACATATGTGAGCCATCACACCTGGCTAATTTTTTTATTTTTAGTAGAGATGGGGTTCACCATGTTGGTCAGGCTGGTCTCCAACTCCTGGTGTCAACTGATCTGCTGGCCTTGGCCTCCCAAAGTGCTGGGATTACAGGTGTGAGCCATGACACCTAGCCAGAATTCATATTCTGAATAAGAGTTATTAGGCCTTGAAGGGTTATTGACTTTTACTGATACCTTAGAAGTAAGCATTTCTGAGAATTCTGTATATTGTTCCATGCAATATTTCATAAAAGATAGTCTCCAGTACATTAAATGTGTTAGTCTCTAGGATATACAAGAATTGTCATGTGAGTAAACTCAGTGGATAGGAAGTATCCAGTGTAGTCCAGAATATTTCTGATACTCAAGAAACACATTTCTATAGCTTGGCCTGATGGCGCTGATATAAATGGTCCTAGGTTTCTAAAATTGGGGCATCATGCAAGGCATCTTGGAGTCTATAAATGTATTTGGCCTTGTGAGGTGTCAAAAAAAGACTTACTCTATTTGACCAAGAAAATTATTCAAAAAAGTAGGTCCAAAATTTAGATCTGTTGGCCAGATAAGTGGCTCACACTTGTAACCTCATCAGTTTGGGAAGCTGAGGTGGGTGAATCCCTTGAGTTCAGGAGTTTGAGACCAGCCCGGGCAACATGGTGAAACCCCATCTCTACAAAAAGTACAAAGCTTAGCCGGGTGTGGTGGTGTGTGCCTGCAGTCCCAGCTATTCTGGAGGCTGGGGCCAGAGCACTGCTTGAGCCTGGGAGGTTGAGGCTGCAGTAAGCTGTCATCGCACTACTGTACTCCAGCCTGGATGATAGAGCAAGACCCTATTTCAAAAAATTTAAAAAGTAGATTCTAGAAACCAATATACCATCTAAATAAATGCAAATCACTACCCAGAGTGTATCACTTTTCCGTAGTGTATATTGTTGAACTTCTTGCTGTAGATCGTTTCCTGTGGTTCGTTCTCAGGTACATATGCAAAAAAGATAATTTCATCTAAAGAGGTGTGCTGTGGGGCAAGCGCAGTCTCAAAGCCCATATCTGGAGGCTGGAAACAGAGAAAATATTATATTTAAACTACTTTATACTTCAATTATGACAAAATTCAAGTCACAGATTTATTTCCAGTTCACATTAAAACAATACTGGTATACTTATCAATTGGAGAAATACGTCAACATGTTTTGTTGGAACATCTACGTGTGTGCAAGGGAAGATGTATTTTCCTGTTAAGGAGGAATGGAAGTTCTGATGACTAAGATTTGGTGTAAGATTCCTATGCCCTTCATGGATGGTTGGAGTGAAAGGGTACATGGAAACTTGACTCACATTGCGGGTGTGTGAGGAGCCTGGAGATGCAGATTTTAGAACCGGGTTCTTATTTGAAGTTTTATTTAGGAAAGGGCCCGTGAAATCCCTGTCCTCACTTGCTGCTCCTGATCTCATGCTAGAGACTCTGGACAGCTGCTGTCTGAGTCTCCCAACTGGTAGCATAAGCCGTTCTCCTTTCTTGACTCACAGATCTCCCCTTGCAGTCTACCCAGGCACTTCTGGCCTAAATTTCTGATCTATAGGTCTTTCTTTTCAACACACCTTTCTCTAATCCTGACCCTGTCCTGCTTGGAGAACTTTTAGGAGAGAGAAGAGAGGTAAGGACCATCCCCAAAGGGGCTGTTGGGGTTGACTTTGTTGCTATGAGACAAGGTGTGGGTAGTAGATTATGCAGACTGGTTGGGGATGCATCCATCCCATAGTGCCTCCAAGACTCATCTTCTGTCATGCCTTTTTCCCTAGTTACTGAATTTTGGGAATGCACTGAGGAGAAAGGGGAAATAGATGCCAGGAAAATAAATGTGGGACTGAGCCAAATGGCTTGAGGACTCTTGAAAATCACTGAAATGGCTAAACATCTTTAGAATTCTGTATGACACTGTAGCCTGGGAGTGACAAGCATATCCTAGGGAAAGTGTATGTAAATCCAATGAAAGGCAGCAGGATGGCTAAGAGCACAGACCCCAGAGCCAGTTGCCTAGGATAGATGTCTAATCCCAATAACTAACCAGCCTGTCTGTCCCTCACTTTCTTCATAAGTGAAATACAAATAAATAGTTGTTATAAAGATTAAGAGCTCCAACACTGTAGTAAGAGGCAATGATTATTTTTATCCAGAGAGAATGCATGCATAGTTTGTGGAGAGGGAAGTGATATTGTTGAGTATGGCTTCATCAAACTTGTCCTAAGTATACAAATACCTGTAGGGTTTTTTTTTTTTCTTTTAATAATTTAAACTTTCACATGAGGGAACTAAGACACTTTCTACAAATTGTGAAGTTGGTGAAAAATGGAGGTAAATGCTTTTTTTTGGTTAGTTCTACGCTCCTGCTCACATCATTTGCTTTGTATAAATGCAGAATCCACACCCCAGACCTGGGCAAAGACACAGGGCATCACATGTGGCGTCTTCACTCTCCCATGGAAGTCCCTGCCCTCATTCTCAGTGCAGGGCGGGGAGAAGGGAAGCTAAACACCATTCTCTCAACTGCAGCTTTGGCCTGGCAATTGGAATGATCTGTTAAAACCAGATTCATCTTTTGTTCCATTTCCTTGAAGTCAAAGGGCAGGTTTTACTAACCCCAGTCAAAAATATTTGATAATTTGTTCATGGTTTGAGAGTGTCCAGTTTTGTAACTGGTGCCCAAGGATGAGCTACCTTCACAAGTAGCATATTACACATTAAACTATGATAAAAACCTGTATCAAGTATCATCTGTAAAGAAGATAACTCCTTTTTATGTTGTCACTAGAAAAAGAAGAAACCAGGGGGCAGGGTTAATAGGAAAGAAGAAAAGTAGACCACAGCTCATGTTCCCATTTTTTTTTTTTTTTTGAGGCAGGGTCTTGCTCTTTTGCCCAGGCTGGAGTTCAGTGGCACGATCACAGCTCACTTCAGCATCACGATCGCAGTTCACTTCAGCCTCAACTTCCCAGGTTCAAGTGATCCTCCTGCCTCAGCCTCCCCAGAAGCTGGAACTACAGAAGAATGCCACCACACCAGGCTAATTTTTGAATTCTTTTGTAGAGCTGGGGTTTCACCTGGTTGCCCAGGCTAGTCTCCAACTCCTGGGCTGAAGCAATCTACCTACCTCAGCCTCCCACAATGATAGGATTACAGGCATGAGCCACGGTGCCTGGCCTCACAACCCATGATTTTCCAGGGCCAACCTTAGGAGGTAGAGAATCATCCCTACCTTGGCCTGGGTTGGGAGTAATGGTTCTAGCTTAGAATGTCTAGTGGTGTTCTGTTGTGAAGATATTTGCATGAAGATATTCTAGGTGGAATTGAAGCTATATAACCCCATATGGGACTTGGAAGAAGATTTGGAGATGTTTGTGGCACATGGAGGTTCTTCCTTTAGTTAAATAGAGCAAACTGCATTAATGAGTTTGTCCCAAGGAAAATACTTTCCCATTTTCCCATTATTCTGTGTATCGAATGTGGCATCTATTCTTAAAATAAGGCAAACTGTTTCAATGCATTATATACTGACCTGTCCAAAAAGATTTCTAAAATTTCCAAAGGCTGTGGGTGATCCACTAGCTTCAAAGCGACCCGGAGTCAGCTTATGTAGGAATCCCAAGTGATCATAGTATAATGTGAAAATTCTCTCAGTAACACTTCCAACTGCACCGTGTCTTCCCATTCCTATTAGGAAATAAAGAGAAGTGTCTTGATACTGATATAATAGAAGTCGAAAAACATTAATATCATACCTTGTAAAGACACCTTCATTTAAACTAAGAGGTGGAAGTAGGGCCCTGAGACTCCTGAATTAGGAAAATGCGTATTAGTTTTTGTTAAGTCCCTGGGAAGTCATTTCCAGACTCTGCGTCACTACAGAATCTGTTCACTGAAGTAGGGGAAGAAACAGAGGGGATGTTTAATGACGAGTTGATGGGTGCTGACGAGTTGATGGGTGCAGCACACCAACATGCCACAAGAATACATATGTAACAAACCTGCACGTTACGCACATGTACCCTAGAACTTAAAGTATAATAATAATAAAAAATAAAAATAAAATTAAAAAAAAAAGAGATCGAGAGGAAAAGAAGTTAGGTCTTTCTAGCAGTGGTTTCTCTTCCTATTACCAGCAAATCAGATTCCTGAAGAGGTAAAAGGCAGTGAGAAAATGCCTTAGGAAGGCAAGGGAAATCATCAGTAGACATTGATCATTAAGTTATACTAGGATTAATATGCTGAACCAAACGGGGCGTGCTGTGGTTCTCTCATCCTTAGGGCGCCACATTGAGAGGCACTGTCAGTAATCAGATGATGCTGCAGCATTCACTTAGCCAAGCAGACACTGGTCCTGAGACAGGGTCCCCTCCCTTGGAAGAAGCTAGAGTGAAAGATCATGGCTCAGGATGAAAAAGGCTAATTTCTGCACACTGCGTCTCACCCAAACCCACCCAGTTAGCTCAGGCTCTCCTAGTTCATTCTACACATTGGAGTGTCCAGGACTCAGTTTTTAGATTTCTTCTCTCACTATCTTTGGAGATCTCATACAGTTTCAGGATTTTAAATCCATCTTTAGATAGATAATTCCCAAATTTAAGTCTACCATCTAGTGCTCTTCCCCAAAGTCTAGGCTTATGTAGCTAACTGCCTTCCAACAGCTTCGTTTGATGTTGGTTGGGCCTCTCAAAGTGAACTCATTCCAGACTGAGCTCCTGATCCTCACACAAACCTCCTCCAGCCCCAGCCTTCCTCACCTTCATTAATGGCAGCTGCATTATTGCTGCTGCTCAGCCCAAAAACCTCAGTGTCATTCTTAATTCCTCTGTCTCTCATACCCTGTATCGAATCCATCAGAAATCCTATTTACTCAAGCCTCATAATATATATAGACTCCAGCCACTTCTCACCTCTGTCACCACTATCACCCTGTACAAGCCACTGTCATCTCTCTTGTGCCTCCTAATTGGTCTCTGTGATTCTGCCCACAGCTCCCTTCAGTCTATTCTCAAAAAAGCATCCAAAGTAACACTTTCAAAATGTTAAGTCACTTCATCCACTCCCCTTATCAAAACTCTCCATGGCTTCAACCTCTCTCTCAGTAAGAGTCAAAGTCCTTGCAATGCCCTCCAAGGGCCACTGTGGTCTGAATTCCAGTACCTCTCTGACCTTATCTTCTATGACTTTCTGCAATGCTTACTGTGCTCCAGCTACGTGAGCCTGAGGTTGTCTATCTCCACAATTAGATAATCTGTTACAGGAATAGCTGGGCTCCTTCCTCTCCAACCTTACACTTCTAATATATTGTTCTTGCTTCTCTAGACTAATTCAGCCCTCCAATACAATGATGAATAGAGGTAGTGGTAGATGACATAGCAAAAGCTTTTGGTGTGTTACTAGAAAATCTGATTGGATATTTGCTATGGCTTCTTTCCCCCCTAGATACTCTTAATCAAGAAGTTACATTCTATTCATGCTTTAATAAGTGTTTGTTTAAAAAATCATGAATGGCTGGGAGCAGTGGCTCAAGCCTGCAATCCCAACACTTTGGGAGGCTGAGGTGGGCAGATCACCTAAGGTCAGGAGGTCAACACCAGCCCAGCCAACAGGGTGAAACCTCGTCTCTACTAAAAATACAAAAATTAGCTGGGTGTGGTGGTGGGCACCTGTAATCCCAGACAATGCAAATCAGGGCTGCAAATCTTACAGAGGCCTTCCAATGGCCATAACCTCTCAGATGGGGTTTTCTCTCTTCTTCTTTTCCTACCCAATTAACAAGACGACTTTGTTGTATTCCTTGGGGATATGTGTGAGTGTGTATGGATTTACCTCTGATTCATCTTTGTCCTAAGGGTAGAGCCCTTAGGGGTTCTGGTGTATGGTGGGGCACACCATCTATCATTCTCACTACCTGGGTAGACTCAGGGCCATAACTCTTCATTAGTCCACCAAATTCAAAGTCTAAGTTTGCAGGAATTTGTAAATCTGTTCAGGTCAAAAGGACTTTTGTACTGTGTCCCCTGTTTACCTCTCCAAGTGTATTAGCCTGTTTTCATGCTGCTAATAAAGACATACCTGAGACTGGGTAATTTATAAAGGAAAGATATTTAATTGACTCACAGTTTCACATGGGTGGGGGAGTCCTCACAATCATGGCTGAAGGCAAATGAGGAGCAAAGTCACATCTTACATGGTGGCAGGCAAGCGAGCTTATGCAGGGGAACTCCCTTTATAAAACCATCAGATCTTGTGAGACTTATTCACTGTCACCAGAACAGCACGGGAAAGGCCTGCCCCCATGATTAAATTACCTCCCACCAGGTCTCTCCCACAACACATGGGGATTATGGGAGCTACAATTCAAGGGGAGCTTTGGTTGGGGACACAGCCAAACCATATCACCAAGGTTTTGTTTTCCCTTAGAGTTTGGCCTGGTTGTTTCTATTAGCTTTTCAGGTTATCAACTTAGAAAATAATTTTTCTAAGTATTTTGTTAACAGCAGCAAAGTGATGCCACAACTGGAAATGGATACTGTGTTCTGTGGATGATGTTCATTGTATCATTACTTATCCAGTTGCCCTATGTGTAACTCTTGACTATACCCACTTCCTCCTATTTCACAGCCAATCCTTCACAAACTCCCACTGGTTTCATTAATAATTTGCCATTGTTTTCTTCATACTTATGGCCACTTTTCTAATCCAGACCCTCATCATCACACTGAAACTTTTAAAATAGCCTCTTATCAACATATCACTTGGCCTAAAATCTTACGTCTTCAGGAATCTGATTTGCTGGTAATAGGAAGAGAAACCACTACTAGACAGACCTAACTTATTTTCCTCTAATCTCTTAATTAAACATCCCCTCTGTTTGTTTCTTCCCCTACTTCAGTGAATAGATTCTGTAGTGACACAGAGTCTGGAAACGACTTCCCTTGGATTTAACAAAATCTTACATTTTCCAGTATATTCCCCTATATGATCTAAAATACAACTATGATTATATTAATAATCTTTTAATGGCATGATGAAATTCTTTAGCTTGACTCAAATGGAAAACTGGGTTCAGTTTACCTCCCTGCTGTCATCATCAATGAGTCATCCCTAGGAAATTTAGCTGTAGTATACTACACATGCCCTATATTTCAACATTTAATTCCTCTACATGGAATGTTCCCTTATAGTCTTATCTTGATCTTCATATATTAAAGATTTAATACTGTCAATTTCAAATGTATTCTACTTTGGTACTTCAGTTGATTTCTTCTTATGTTCCTTATAGTTCATTTTTGTATATTTACATATCTTGTATTATTTTAGAGCATTGATTCAATATGACATAATTTTACTATTTATATTTTATCACAGAAATAACTTTGTTTATTGAATACTTTCAGCCTAAAACTCTTGCTCTGTGTGAATACGAACATTACTGCCTCTGCTTTCTCTCCCAGTGTGTTTGGCACAGTTGTTCAAATCTTTATTCATATATTTTTTCTCTCCACTTTAGCTTTAAGTTTTTCACTCCTGGCAATATATTTTAAGATTTTAAAATCCAAAATAAGACTCTGTCTTTAATTGAGAAATGTAGATTACCTCCGATATCTGCTCATTCCGTCATCTGCTTCAGGGGTGCTCACGTAGACTACAATACATGCTATACCACACAACACAACAAATGCTTCACCTGGCACTTCCTATTTACCTATCTTGCCTTTTTTTTCCTGTGTAGCATTTATCTTACATACAGCCTATTTTGGTTTATTTGTTAATTATCAGTCTTTTCTGACAAGTGTGTAAGTTCCACAGGAAAAGAGACTGCTGTACCCTTAGTGATTGGAACAATACCTGGCATATACAAGGTACTCAATCAATGCTGTGGAATCAATGAATCCACAACATTTATGGTGATAATTGTAGACCAGCTCTACTTTTGGTTATTCTATTTTATACTGTGTACATTTTCCAGTATGTCTTGTTTTCTCTTTTTCATGTTTATTTTTATGGGTTATTCTGTTTCCCTTGCTTTAATATATATACACAAACTTAAAAGTATATATATATGTGTGTGTGTGTGTGTGTGTGTGTGTGTGTGTGTAGACATTGTTGCCCCGGCTGCTCTTGACCTCCTGCGCTCAAGCGATGCTCCTGCCTTGGCCTCCCAAAGTTCTGGAATTACAAGTATGAATCACACATCTAGTCTTCTTTTGCTTTTTAAGACTTGTATCGTACACATTTTTTTTTTTTTTTTTTTTGAGACAGAGTCTTGCTTGTCACCCAGGCTGGAGTGCAGTGGCACGAACTTGGCTCACTATAACCTCCGCCTCCCGGGTTCAAGTGGTTCTCCTGCTTCAGCCTCCCAAGTAGCTGGGATTACAGACACCCGCCAGCATGCACATTTTAAAAAATTCCATGAATGATCACAATAAAGGATTCCAAAAAAATTCCTAACTCCATGTAAAGTTATACTCAGATAAACAGATAGCATTTTGGATTGCCTTTTAGGGATGGCAAAACTTTGGCTTTTTGGTTTTAACTTTTTGTTATTCTTCTTGTCTTTTAAATTCTTGATTATTTTATTATGCAGCTCTGAAAGTCTCCAACTGTGTTTTTATTTTTTATGTCAATAATATTCATAATTATTTCCTCTGAATCACATATAGTCAGGTTTTTTCTTATGCTCCCGTGAGCTTTTCAGTAGCAAAACTTTGCTGATGTAATTGCTAAGGTTCAATATGCCATATTTTGTGGATAAATATGGCAAGAAATGCTTGTTTCACATGTTAACAGCTTGGGAATTGAGACACATCTTATAATTGATGTGTCTTACAATCATTGTCAGCCAGAGGGCACTCAAACCATAGTGGTCAATTGCCTACCCATGCACGTACTTTGTCTCAGTTATTTATACTGTCATCACTTTAATTGAGCTTCCTAGATCATTGGTGCAATACATGTTGAGTTTTATTGCTGCTTAAAATGCTTTCAAACAAAGTTATTGTGGGTGCAGAGAATAAAACAAAGCAATAGGACCTATGTTTATCAGTAAAGCCAGTGTCATGTAAGGAATCACCATAATTTGTTGTAGAAGAATTCTACATTCTCTTTTAGAAAATGAATATGAATATGAATAATGAGTTGAGTTGGTTCCAAATTCTTACATGAAACTAATTTTTTTGGAGGTTCTATCTTAGAATATGCAACAGGCACGGTTGCAGCAGAAGAATCCAAGGCTGGCTTGATTTTTGTTTCTTTAAAATTGATTTACATTTTCCATTTCAAATAATTCAGAAGAGTGTTTCTGCTTTTAGTATTGGTTTGTTTTGCTTTTAGTTCAAAAAATTAATGTCATTATTGATTTTGGTTTCCTTTGTTCTTTCTATTTTTTGTATTTATCCATCCATCCATCCATCCACCCACCCATTTCTATCAGAGGGCTATACTATGCCAGGAACTGTAGATAAAAGAGAGAAACATACAGCCACAATTTTTGTTCATCACTAGAAATTCCTGCAATTTTGCAGTTTCTGAATCCTTAGCATCTATATTTATTATTTTAGATTTTCTCCACTTATTTGTTCATTTTACATCTGGGTATGTTTCTATAGTTTATAGTTTAAAATATTTTATAATTTTTATTGACAATTTAGTTTTCTTAGGTGTTATTTTTACTGTTTCCAACATTATATTCCTAGGTCTATTTTGGTTTTTATTTCACAAAATGCACTGTTTATTCTTTATTTGGCCATTCCTCCAGATCCACTCTCAGACTTTCTCCTTCCTGTTTGGTGCAATGGAAGACTGATTTCTATGAATTGCAATCTTTGTGCTGTTTCCAGTTGACTCCTGATTGGGCTTGGCAAATGAAATGCAGCAGCAGGAGTTAAGAAAGGGGAAGGAAACAGAAGTTAAGGTAGTTTTCACCCTCTTTCTTCTTGCTTTGGTGGTGTGGTTCTGTGGTGGCTGTGAGCTTCCTAGACTACACCTCTTAAAGGGTAGTCCCTACTCCATTCCAGCTTTGACTGGGCTTTAGTAATGCCATCTATCTATCTTATCCCTCTAAGCAAAGAGACTGTAACATCTTTCTTCCATCGCTAGTCTCTGGATATTTTAATATCACTGTTGCTCCCTTTAACCATGTCTGCCCTCTGCAAATAGTCCCCTTATAAAGCTTCTTCAGGTAAAACACCTGAGTGGAATTATGTTTCCTGCATAGTCCAAAACTGATACAGTGTTTTTACTTACAATGTCCCTAGGGCATAGAATATAGAGGTGGAATTCTGGGACTGAGCTGCTTACATACTTAATGAGTGAACAGATGACCACTTATGCCTGGCAAACCATAGCAAGCAAGGGCTTCACAATTACTCAAATTATCTCTGTGGCGCATGTGGGATGCAGTGTCTGTGGAGGGCAAGACTTGAGGTGGTCCAGTGGAGTAGCTACAGTTGATTACAATGACAACCATGGTTTTTACAAAGATTGTGGGGTGGCATGACTTTTATGGATATATTAGAGGGCTTACAAAAGCAAAAAGAAAAGCTTAAGATGAATATTCAATTCAAGGCCAGAGTAGAGGCTCTGGTAGTCATACGGGAAAAAAAGGAACCTCACTTCATAACATATACAAAATTAGAGATTTTGCATTTGATCTGTATATGAAATCTAAAACAATCAATTTCCAGATGAAAACAGGAGAATATCTTCATAGCTTTGGGATAGGCAAAGAATTCTTAAATAGAATACAAGAAGTAAAAAGTGCTAACCATAAAAGGAAAGACTGATCAACTGAGCTTTCAAAAATTAATAATTTTTGTTCAAAAGATACCATGAAGAAAGTAAATAAGACAAGCCACTAATTACAAGAAGATATCTCCAAGTCATATTTCTAACAAAAAATTATACCCATAATACAATAAAATCTCATGGAAATCAGCAAGAAAAGTAACTCAAATCAAAACTTCATTCAAAAAAGACTTGAAAAGAATTTGTAAAAAAGGATATAAAAATGAACACATGAAAATGTGCTTAACATTATTAATCATGCAAACTAAATCTTCAATGAAATACCATTAGGCTGGGCGCAGTGGCTCATGCCTGTAATCCCAACATTTTGGGAGGCCTACATGGGCAGATCACTTGAGGTCAGGAGTTTGAGACCAGCCTGGATACCTGTAATCCCAGCTACTTGGGAGGCTGAGGCAGGAGAATCACTTGACCTCAGGAGGTGGAGGTTGCAGTGAGCTGAGATCATGTCACTGCACCCCAGCCTGGGCAAGGGGGAAAAGGAGGAAGACCCTGACCCACAAAAAAAAAAAAACAAAAAAAAAAAAATATGGCAAGAGGCAAGAGGCAAGAGGGAGCTTTCTGGAATACTGGAAATGTTCCACATTGTGGTCCTAACAATATTCACGATTACTTTCATTTATTTCACAATCATATGATGCGTGATCACCAGACTCTTAGGTTGACACAGCTGCTGTCTCAACACACGATTCAGACATATGAACCACAAGGATTAATCCTGATACTAACATAAGTTAAACAAAAGCTTTATTGACAGAATAGAGAATAAATAAACTGAGTGGTGAAGATCTGGAGAAATAGGATCAGGATTTTGTAGTCTCTCTTTATCCTCAAACAAGGAAGGACCAATAGAGGAGATTATATAACTGTAAAACTGCTTTTGCTGGTGAACATCAAGGACAAAATATTGAGGCCTACAAAACCAAGCTTTTTGAAGTTATGTCAGAAACCTTCAGAAATTTGTCATTTAAATCATATCAGAGGGCCGGTCGTGGTGGCTCAAGCCTGTAATCCCAGCATTTTGGGAGGCCGAGACGGGCGGATCACAAGGTCAGGAGATCGAGACCATCCTGGCTAACACGGTGAAACCCCGTCTCTACTAAAAACTACAAAAAACTAGCCAGGCGAGGTGGCGGCGCCTGTAGTCCCAGCTACCCGGGAGGCTGAGGCAGGAGAATGGCGTGAACCCGGGAGGCAGAGCTTGCAGTGAGCTGAGATCCGGCCACAGCACTCCAGCCTGGGTGACAGAGCGAGACTCCGTCTCAAAAAAAAAAAAAAAAAAAAATCATATCAGAGACTGAAGATCAGAAGAAACTGGTTTTAAACGGGACAATAAAAATGCTGTGTGTTAAAAACAAACACAGCCTCTGTCTTGTCTTGGTGACAGTGTTTTTCTAATTCCTGTTAGACCTAATAAGATATTTCCAAGTTTACCTCAATCTCAAAACTTACCCAATAATATATAACAGTTCATTGTTGAGGCAACATTGAGAGAAGGAAGGTAAATCAACAAAATCCTGAAGACTCTCGGTAATACCCTCCTAACAAGTAAGAAGGTATATTGGTCCCTTTTCATGCTGCTGATGAAGACATGCCTGAGACTGGGCAATTTACAAAAGAAAGACATTTAATTAGACTTACAATTCCACATGGCTGGGGAAGGTCTCACAATCATGACAGAGGGTAAAAGGAACTTCTTACATGGTTGCAGCAAGAGAGAAATGAGGAAGAAGCAAAAGCGGAAACCCCTTATAAACCCATCAGATTCCGTGAGACTTATTCACTATCATGAGAATAGTGCAGGAAAAACCAGCCCCCATGATTCGATTACCTCCCCCTGGGTCCCTCCCACAACATGTGGGAATTCTGGGAGATATAATTCAAGTTGAGATTTGGGTGAGGACACAGCCAAACCATATAAGAAGGTGACAGTGGATGAGAAGATATCAAAAGGAAAAGTAAAGGGAAAAATCAAACCCTCATGAGTGAAACCAGGTTTACCACTTTCCAAGGCACTTCACTGAGTTGAGAAAATGGGTCCAAGTCCTATCTAAATGAGGTGAAGCAGATGGGACTCAAGAATAATTCACTTACATTATGTTAGAGCAAATAGAAGATCTGACCAGTGCTGCATCTTTAATGATGAACTTGATGGAAACAGGAAGAGTGGGAGGAATAGAAGAAGGAAGGAAAAGGGATAAAGAAGGAGGTGGGTGAGTAGAGGAGGGGAGTAGGGAAGATTAGAAAGGGAGGGATTATAGAGAGGAGGCAGAGCAAGATGACTGAATAGAGCCTCCAATGATTATCCATCCCTGCAGAACATCAAATTGAATAATGATGAACACAAGAAAGCACCTTTATAAGAACCAGAAATCAGCTTGGGTACCAGCTTGGCCACAGTGGACAATGCATGAAGTGGGCTCCTGGGGTCTCTGATTCCAGTACTTGGCTCTTGGGTGGCATTTCTAAACCTGCCTTGGGCCAGAGTGTGGCCACTGCCCTGAAAGGAGAAACCCAGGACTGGCAGCATTCACCAGAAGCTGACTGAAGAGTCCTTGGGCCTTGAGTGAATAGCGGCGGTAGCCAGGAGGTAATTGTCATGGGCTTGGGGTGGTGGTGGCCATGGAGAGAGACTGCTCTGCTTCAGGATAAAGGAGGGAAGAGTGGGAAAGACTTTGTCTTGCAGCTTGGATGCCAGCTTAGCCACAGTAGAATAGAATACCACATAGACTCTAAGGGTCTCAACTTCCTTGGCTCCCAGATGGCATCTCTGGACTTAGCTGGGGCTGGGGGCAACTCACTGCCCTGAAGCGAAGATCATAACCCTGGCTGGACTCATCACCTGATGACTATAGAGCTCTTGGGCCTAGAGTAAACATAGGTAGTAGCCAGGCAGTGGGCACTGTGGGCCTTGGGCAAGACCCAGTGCTGTGCTGGCTTTGGGTTTGACCCAGTGCAGTCCTAGTGGTGGTGGCTACAGGGGTGCTTGCATCACCCCTGCCCTAGCTCCAGGCAGCTTAGCACAGAGAAATAGACACTATTTGCTTGGTGGAAAGTAAGGTAAGATAACAAAAGTCTCTTCTTGGTAATACAGGGAGTTCTCCTGGATCTTACACAAGACCACCAAGGCAGTACTTCTACAAGTTGGCAATATCCAAAGCATTACTGGGCTTGAAGTACCTCCTAATGCAGATTCAGCTACAGTGAGCAAAGACTTAGATCACAACACTCAAGTCCCTTTGAATACTTGGAAAGCTTTCTCAAGAAGGACAGGTATGAACAAGCCCAGACTGTGAAGATTACAATAAATACCAAACTCTTTAATCCCCAGACACCAATCAATGTCCAGAAGCATCAAGATCATCCAGGAGAACATGACCTCACCAAAGGAACAAAATAAGGCACCAGAGACGAATCTTGGAGAGACAGAGATATGTGACCTTTCAGACAGATTTTGAAATAGCTGTTTTGAGAAAACTCAAGGAAATTCAAGATAATACAGAGAAGGAATCCAGCCTGTCAGATAAGTATAACAAAGAGATTGAAACAATTAAAAAGAATCAAGCAGAATTCTGAAGCTGAAAAATGTAATTGACATACTGAAGAATTATCAGAGTCTCTTAACAGCAGGATTGATAAAGCAGAATAAAGAATTAATGAGCTTGAAGACAGCACAGTTAAATGCACAATTAGAGGAGATGAAAGAAAAAGAATAAAAAGGAATGAAGCATGCTTGTAAAATCTAGAAAATAGCCTCAAAAGGGCAAATCTAAGAGTTATTGGCCTTAAAGAGGAGATAGAGAAAGAGATAGGGATTGAACATTTATTCAAAGGAGTAATAACAGAGAAATTCCCAAACTTAGAGAAAGATACCAATATTCAAGTACAAGAAGGTAACAGAACACCAAACAGATTTAAGCCAAAGAAGATTACCTCAAGGCATTTAATAATGAAACTCCCAAAGGTCAAGGATCAAGAAAGGATCCTAAAAGCAGCAAGAGAAAAGAAACAATAACAGACAAAGGAGCCCCAACACATCTGGCAGCAGACTTTTCAGTGGAAACCTTACAGGCCAGGAGAGAGTGGCATGACATACGTTTTTTAAAACTTTTATCCTAGAATGGTATATCTGGCAAAAATATCCTTCAAACATGAAAAAGAAACACTTTCCCAGATAAAAAAAGAAACCTGAGGGATTTCATCAACACCAGACCTGTCATATAAGAAATGCTAAAGGGAATACTTCAAGCATAAATAAAAAGATATTAATGAGCAATAATAAATCATCTGAAGGCACAAAACTCACTGGTCATAGTAAGTACACAGAAACACACAGAATATTATAACATGTTAATTATGGTGTGTAAACTCATATCTTAAGTAGAAAAACTAAAAGACACACTGATCAAATATAATAACTACAACAACTTTTCAAGACATGTCAGTTTAAATTAATGGGTTATCAAAACAGCATGGTACTGGTACCAAAACAGAGATATAGACCAATGGAACAGAACGGAGCCCTCAGAAATAATGCCACACATCTACAACCATCTGATCTTTGACAAACCTGACAAAAACAAGAAATGGGGAAAGGATTCCCTATTTAATAAATGGTGCTGGGAAAATTGGCTAGCCGTAAGTAGAAAGCTGAAACTGGATCCTTTCCTTACTCCTTATACGAAGATTAATTCAAGATGGATTAGAGACTTAAATGTTAGACCTAATACCATAAAAACCCTAGAAGAAAATCTAGGTAGTACCATTCAGGACATAGGCATGGGCAAGGACTTCATGTCTAAAACACCAAAAGCAACGGCAGCAAAAGCCAAAATTGACAAATGGGATCTCATTAAACTAAAGAGCTTCTGCACAGCAAAAGAAACTACCATCAGAGTGAACAGGCAACCTACAGAATGGGAGAAAATTTTTGCAATCTACTCATCTGACAAAGGGCTCATTTCCAGAATCTACAAAGAACTCAAGCAAATATACAAGAAAAAAACAAACAACCCCATCCAAAAGTGGGGAAAGGATATGAACAGACATTTCTCAAAAGAAGACATTCATACAGCCAACAGACACATGAAAAAATGCTCATCATCACTGGCCATCAGAGAAATGCAAATCAAAACCACAATGAGATACCATCTCACACCAGTTAGAATGGCAATCATTAAAAAATCAGGAAACAATAGGTGTTGGAGAGGATGTGGAGAAATAGGAACACTTTTACACTGTTGGTGGGATTGTAAACTAGTTCAACCATTATGGAAAACAGTATGGCGATTCCTCAAGGATCTAGAACTAGATGTACCATATGACCCAGCCATCCCACTACTGGGTATATACCCAAAGGATTATAAATTATGCTACTACAAAGACACATGCACACGTATGTTTATTGCGGCACTATTCACAATAGCAAAGACTTGGAATCAACCCAAATGTCCATCAGTGACAGACTGGATTAAGAAAATGTGGCACATATACACCATGGAATACTATGCAGCCATAAAAAAGGATGAGTTTGCGTCCTTTGTAGAGACATGGATGCAGCTGGAAACCATCATTCTTAGCAAATTATCACAAGAAGAGAAAACCAAACACCGCATGTTCTCACTCATAGGTGGGAACTGAACAATGAGCTCACTTGGACTCGGGAAGGGGAACATCACACACTGGGGCCTATCATGGGGAGGGGGGAGGGGGGAGGGATTGCATTGGGGAGTTATACCTGATATAAATGATGAATTGATGGGTGCTGACGAGTTGATGGGTGCAGCACACCAACATGGCACAAGTATACATATGTAACAAACCTGCACGTTATGCACATGTACCCTAGAACTTAAAGTATAATAATAAAAATAAAAAATAAAAAAATAAATAAATTAATGGGTTATAAGATATTACGGCAACCTAGAATTTAAAAACATACAACAGATATACAAAAAATAAAAGCAAGAAATTAATAGAAGAATTGATCAAGTGGAATAAAAAATCAGTGAGCTTGAAGACAGAAATTAAAACATGCTACTGGAGAAAATTGCCTTCACTAAAAGGAAGACAGGAAGGAAAGAGAGAAGGAAGGGAAGACCACAAAACAACTAGAAAAAAATTAACTAAATGTCAGGAGTAAGTTCTTACTTATCAATAACAACATTTAATGTAAATGGACTAAACTCTCCAATCAAAAGACATAGAGTGCCTGAGTGGATTTTTTTTTTAGGTCCCAGTGATCTGTTGCCTACAAGAAACACACTTCACCTATACACACATAGACTGAAAATAAAGAGATGGAAAAATATATTCCATGCAAGTGGAAACCAAAAAAGAGCAGAAGTCACTATACTTATATCAGACAAAATAGATTTCAAGACAAAAACTATAGAAAGAGACAAAGAAGGTCATTATATAATGATAAAGGGGTCAATTCAGCAAGAGGAAATAAAAATTATAAATATATATACACCCAATGCTGGAGCACTCAGATATAGAAAGTAAATATTATTAGAGCTAAGGAGAGAAACAGATCCCAATACAATAACTGTTGGAGATTTCAACAACCCATGTTCATCTTTGGACATGATTTTCTGTCTGGACAGGTCATCCAGACAGAAAATCAAATAAGAAACATTGGACTTAATCTGCACTGTAGACTATATGGACCTAATAGATATTTGCAGAACATTTCAACCAATGGCTGCAGAATGCATGCTCTTCTCCTCAGCACATAGATCATTCTGAAATAAATAGAATATATGTTAGGCCATCCATATCCATATGCAGAAGATATCCATGTGCAGAAGAATGAAACTAGACCTCTTTCTCCACACACAAAAATCAAATCAAAATGGATTAAAGACTTAAATCTAAAAACCATAAAATGACTAAAAGAAAACTGAGGAAACTATCCAGGACATTAATCTAGGCAAAGATTTCTTGAGTAATATCCCACAAACACAGGCAACCAAAGCAAAAACGGACAAATGGAATCACATCAAGTTAAAGAGCTTCTGCACAGCAAAAGAAACAATCAACAAAGTGAAGAGACAATCCACAGAACAGGAGAAAATATTTACAAACTACTCATCTGACAAGGAATTAATAACTAGAATATATAAAAAGCTCAAACAACTCAATAGGAAAAAACTAACAATCTGATTTTAAAATGGGCAAAAAATCTGAATAGACATTTCTCAAAAGATGATATACAAATGGCAAACAGGCCATTTGTATGAAAATGTGCTCAATATCACTGACCATCAGAGAAATACAAATCAAAACTACAATGAGATTATCATCTCATCCCAGTTAAAAGAGCTTTTATCGAAAAGACAGGCAATAATGAATGCTGGTAAGGATGTGGAGATTGTGTACTGTTGGTGGGAGTATAAATTAGTACAATGGAGAGTACATTAGTACTATGAAGGATAATTTGGAGGTTCCTCAGGAAACTAAAAATAGAGCTACCATATGATCCAGCAACCCCATTGCTAGGATATACCCCCCAAAAAGAGATCAGTATATTGAAGAGATAGCTACACTCCCATGTTTATTGTAGCACTATTCACAATAGTGAAGCTTTGGAACCAGCCTAAGTGTCCATCAACAGATTAATGAATAAAGAAAATATGGTACATATACACAATGGAGTACTACTATTCAGCCATAAAAAAGAATGAGATCCTGTCATTTGCAACAACATGATTGGAACTGGAGGACATTATGTTAAGTAAAATATGCCAGGGACAGAAAGACAGAGTTTGCATGTTCTCACTTATTTGAGGGAACTATTAAAAATTGAACTCACAGACATAGAGAGTAGAATAATGGTTACCAGAGGCTGGGAAGGGTAGTGGGGCATTATGTAGGGGGAGAATGGCGATGGTTAATGGGTACAAAAATATCATCACATAGAACGAATAAGATCTAGTATTTGACAGCACAACAGAGTGACTACAGTCAATAATAATTTATTGTACATTTTAAAATAACTGGAAGAATATAATTTGAATGTTTGTAACACAAAGAAAGGATAAATTCTTAATGTGATGGACACCCCATTTACCCTGATATGATTATTGCACAGTATATGCCTGTATCAAAATATCTAATGTATCTCATAAATTTATACACCTACTATGTGCCCACAAAAATTAAGAATAAAATTTTTTTAAAAAAGGAAGGGAAGAGAAGGAAGAAACTAACAGCATGTAAAAGATAAAAAGAATCAAGTTGAGACAAAGCATATCCCAAGAGAAGAGGTAAATTTACTTCCATATTCTGCTCAAAAAATATTAATAAACTAAATTCAACAAAACAAGATCTTAAAGACTCAATAATAGAATGACAAAATACAATGAAAATGCAGGTCACGAACATATAGAAATAAATTGAGAATCATGTCCCTTTATCACTCTAGGGTCCTAGGCTGGTTAGCAAAATTCAACTGAGTTGGAAAGGAGTGGGCAACTGTCATTAAGGTCAATCAATATTAACTGTTTTGAGATTTGCTAAAGGGTTCAGAATTACAGCCAGATAGGAAGAATAAATTTTAGTGTTCTACACCACTGGAGGATGGCATAGTTAACACTAATATGTTATATACTTTCAAAGAGCCAGGAAGAGGATATTGAACATTCCCAATACAAAGAAATGATAAAGGTTTGAGATGACAGATATGCTAATTACCTTGATCTGATCACTTTACATTATATGTATCAAAATAGTACTTTGTACCCCATGAATATGTAAAATCAGTATTTGTTAGTTAAGAAGTACAATTATACTTAAAAATTAGCTACTTCTTTTGCTATGCAAACACTGATAGGAACTATATAGACTTGATCAATGAAAGCACAAGATTACCAAATGAAAGCCATGAGAGCAGTGTATCATTCACACAACTCTACCATTACTAGTTGTGTATCAGTTGTATCAGTGTAATCAGCAAAAGTAAGCTAACATTACATACTTCAGCAAGGTTGTTTTGAATATCGAATGAGACGATATTTGTAACATGCTGAGCACAATTGTAGCTTGACAAGTGGCAGCTGTTATTATTTGGCTTTTGGGACAGTAAAATATTTCTGAAATGGTAAATGAGAACATAGCATGGTGACCTAGTGTTGCCTTTCTTTAGGGCTAGACATAGGATACTACTTCTATAGATCCTACAAATCCATCACCTCTAATAGTTTTGAGATCTTAGGATTAGTTAATTAATACGGCAGATTTTTCATATATCTTCTAATCCTGGGCCACATGTAATGCTTACACCAGTGAAAGCAAATTTCTTACCTGCCTTTGTCAAGTAAACCTTTCCACGTTGAGAAACAAAAGTAATAGCTGATGTATAAAAACTATGAAAAGTCTTCTTTATGATATCATCATGAAAGTCAGCTACTAATTGAAAGGTGCTGCCGCCATCGACTGAAAGCCATAACTAAAGGAATAAAGAGATAATACCTCACTAAAGAGCTGCCATGCACCAGTTGGCAATTACCTATCAGCCTACATGAGAATAGCCATGTGGCATGATCTTTTCCATGTGCCTACATTCATCACACACACACACATACACACACTCGTATGCAGACTCCTTATCTACTTTGTCTACCTTCTATTTCCATCCTAGAGTGTGTATGAAGGTGTCTGTGGCAGAATACCAGGTCTACACAATATGCATAGTGATTGTATAAAACAACAAAGTTATTCCTATGATCTCCCAAATAATTCCATGTTCACAAAAGAATGGAGTGCTGGGTGCATTTGGATCTGGGGAGGGGTTTATGCCATATTGACATAATACTTCATGTTCTAGGTATCTGGCAAATATATATGCAGACATAGTTTGCATGGAAGAGCCCTTGTCATTTGCAAGGGATGTGTCCTGGTACCTTTGTAGATCCTCAAATCACTTATCTCACTGTACAGTTATATTAGTTTATTACTATAGCATCTTAGTTTCTCTATTTCCTCATCTTTAGGTAAGAGTTGTTTGAGGATAAAACAGATCGATTATGTATTAATGATTCCCACTTGCTACCTCTTTTAATAGCCTAAGACTCATTCACATGAAGATTTCTGTTGTTTGGATTTTTAAAAATTAATTTTAATAACAAGTTATACAAGAAAATAGGCTTTTCTTGCATTTCCAACTTTATAAATATGGCTGAAGAGTCTAAGACCACCATCCAAATAATTCTTCTTTTATACCTCATCTGATATAATCAATCCTAGTCTCCTCTATCTCTTCCCAGAGGTAACCAGTTATTCAGTTTGAAAATTCTAAGCATTTACATTCATATGTATGCAGATACCAATAAAATATGTACAGTACTGATTTCATTTTTATGGTGGGGAGGAGAGAAAGGCTTTTAGACTTGGACAGGAAGTACCTTTGCCCTGGACTGCTTGCTTACTGGGCCTGAATATTACAAACACACACAGGAAACGTACTGAATACACATAGGTGCTTCTGTTACTCAGGATGCAGCACTCATTGCTGGCATAATACAATCCATGAGCCAAAACATATGGTATGTGGACCTCAATTTTCACTCTTGCTTTGGGCCCTGCAAACATTACTGGTGAGCAGGGAGGTAGTTAGGGTGTCTAAGGAAGGGCACTTTGAACAGTAGGTTCGAACTTGTATCATACTGTACCTGTTGTTCTATAAGTTACATTTGTCACGCAACCCTATGTCTCGGGTCTTTTTATGTTAGCTCATGTGGATCAGCACATTCTTCTACACTGTCCCATAATCTCCAGCTTATGGATATATCATATTTGAGATAGTCTACTTTTCTACTAATGAACATTTAAAAGTTGTACCCAAATTTTCAGTGTTGTGAATAGTACTGCAGTGAACATTCATTTATTTGCCTATCTGTACTAATGTCACAGTGTTATCTTTAAAGGAAATACTGAAAAATTGAGTTGCTGAGTCAGATGCTATGCATATATTTAAGACAGGTCTCTGTCATCCAGGCTGCAGTGCAGTGGCATGATCTTGGCTCACTGCCACTTCTACCTTCCCAGCTCAAGTGATCTTTTCACCTCCGCCTCCCAAGTAGCTGGGACTATCTGTGTATGCCACCATGCCTGGCTAATTTTTGTACTTTTTTGTAGAGATGGGTTTTTGCCATGTTGCCCAGGCTGGTCTCAAGCTCCCAGGCCTGGCCTCCCGAAGTGCTGGTATCACAGGCATGAGCCACTGCATCTAGCCACATTTCTACAATTTTAATAGAGACTACCCAAGTGCTCTTCAGTTTTGCTGAACCAGATTATAGTCCCACCAGTAGTGTATGAGAGTATCTGTTTCTCCAAACCTCACCAATACTTGATATGACCAAAACTTTATTTTTAATTTTTACTTATGATCTGAATGAAAAATGACATCTCATTGCATTTTTTCCCTAAATATTTTAAATTATTTGTCTATACATGGCTCATTTGTATTTTTCCTTATATTATTTAATAATATAATGAACTGTATGAACTGAAAACCTATGAATCAGCATATTGCTAGTAATTTACATCTTCCTGTTTCTCCGCATTCCTATCCCTCTACCTTTCCTGTTACATATCCAATATCTTGAATTTTGTGTTTTCTCATTCCCTTGGTATTTAAATTATTTTTAGTGCATATGTTTAAATAACATATTGCTTAATTTTACTTATTTTTGCTCTTTGTAAAAAGGGCTATTCATACCATATATTGTCTTCTATAACTTACTTCTCCTCAACATTATGTACTTAAATTCAAACATGTTGCATACAGCTCAGTTCATTTGCTTTTTCATTTCCATATAAAAGTTCATTCGGTGAATAAGATGTAATTTACTTATTCATTTTCCTATTCATAGACATCTGGATTAATTTTAGTAATTTGATCTTATTACTAGCAGTACCCATGACAAACATTTTAAAATGTCTCTGGATATATGTATTTCCCTTGCTGAAAAGTGAAATTGGTGGGACACAGGATATGCAAATATTCACATTCACAAGATAATAATAATAATGGCAAATTGCTTTCCAGAATAGTTGTAATAATTTACTCTCCCAGCAGCAATATATAAGAAATCTTGTTGATCTACAGTTTCTTCAACATTTTGTATCGTCAGAATTAATTTTGCCAATTAAGTATCTGGAAATGATATCATTGTTCATTCCTGATTTGTATTTCCCTGATTGCTTGTAAACTCCATCATCTCTTCACATATTCATTCCACTTGTTTCCTTTTCTGTGATATGCTCATTTGTGTGTTTTTTCCTTTTTGTTATTAGGTTGTCTTTTTTTATTGCTTTGCAGAAATTCTTTATATATTCTTACTTCTATAATTCTTTCTTAGTTAAATGTGTTGCACCTTCTATAATTCTTTCTTAGTTAAATGTGTTGCAAATATCATCTCCCAGTTTGCAGATTGTTGTTTTTCACTTCTTAGGATATCCTTCATGAAAAAGTCTCTTCGTTTTTCTCTCCTTCTTCCTTCTTTCTCCTTCCTCCTCCCTCCTCCACCTCCTTCTCCCCTTCTGCTTCCCCCTCCTCCTTTTTTTTAAAAAGAGGATGCAGAGAACTTTCATTAGGTAAAAAGTGAAGTTAAGAGACTCTGTGATCTGATTTGGGGGCCTAACCAAATGAGAAAACTGACCGCTAAATGGCTGACTTACTTAGGATCAGTCTTCATTTCCTTTATTATTTTTCATTTTGAATGTTTAACTGGATCCAAATTATAAGTCATTGCCAAATTACTTTGGAAATATCCTTTGTCTAGATTGTGTTACTGCATATGGATGGTGCTCAAAATTATTAAAAATTAATTCAGATGTTTTCAATTTTGTGAAGAGATGGTGGATATTTTCTAGGTCAAAATACAAAAGTGATTTGTGATCTAACTATTGGTTATCTTATAAATTTTTCTTTTTTATTGAGGTAAAAAACACATATCATAAACTTTATCATGTTATCCATTATTAAGCATACAGTTCAGTAGTGTTACATATATTTACATTGTAGTGGAAGAGTTCCCCCACACATGCGTAGTCTCCCCCATTACTAGCATTCCCCAACAACTGATGAACCTACATTGATACATCATTACCACGCAGAGTCCATAATTTACATTAGGGACCTTTCTTAGTCTTGTACATCCTATGGACTTAGACAAATGTATAATGGCATGTATCCACCATTATAGTATGAGACAGAAGAGTTTCACTGCCCTAAAAGTCCTCTGTTCTCAGCCTATCCAACCTCTTTGCCCTCTAATCCCTGGCAGCCACGGATCTTTTTGCTCTCTCCATAGTTTTGCCTTTTCCAGAATGTTATATATGGGAATCATAAAGTTTGTAGCATTTTCAGATTAGTTTCCATCCCTTAGTAATATGCATTTAAGTTTCTTCCTTTTTTTTTTGAGACAGTCTCACTCTATCGCCCAGGCTGAAGTGCAGTGGTGCAATCTCGGCTCACTGCAACCTCTGCCTCCCCAGTTCAAGCGATTCTCCTGTCTCAGCCTCCTGAGTAGCTGGGACTACAGGTGCCTACCACTACACCCAGCTAATTTTTGTATTTTTTGTAGAGACAGGGTTTCACCATGTTAGCCAGGCTGGTCTCGAATTCCTGACCTCAGGTGATCCTCCCACCTCGGCCTCCCAAAGTGCTGGGATTACAGTCTTCCATGTCTTTTACATGGCTTGATATCTCATTTCTGCTTAGCACTGAATAATAATCCATCATCTGGATATACCAAGTATATTTGTCCATTCTCCTAGTGAAGGACATCTTGGTTGCTGTACAACCCTCACATCCAGCTGGGCCGTTTTGTAAGCTCTATTAGATTTACATCAGTTTTAGCTATTGTTCTTCTGTTTCCACAAGAATTGTTCCAATTCCTTGGCCTTTCTAAATTTTTGTTCAATTGTTAGTTCTGTTTCTTAGCTCCATTTCAGAGGACACCATATAAACCCTTTATCTTTAATTCTGACTATTTATTGTCCACAATCAAAACACACATAAATGGATTTTGTGTGTGTGTGAGATCAGGTCTCACTCTGTCACCCAGGTTGGAGTGCAATGGCACAGTCTTGGCTAACTGCAACCTCTACCTCCCAGGCTCAATGAATCCTCCCACTTCAGCCTCCTGAGTAACTGGGACCACAGGCACATGACACCACAGCTGGATAATATTTTTTGTATTTTTTGGTGGAGACAGGGTTTTGCCATGTTGCCCAGGCTGGTCTTGAAATCCTGAGCTCTGGCGATCCATCCACCTCGGCATCCCAAAGTGCTGGGATTACAGGTGTGAGCCACTGCACTCAGCCTGAATTTTTGAGATGTATAACATACTGGCAAAAAATTTGATCTACATGCTTTTAAACCATAAGTTCAAGTATGACAACTCCTTACATCACTGTTAGTTTCCAATCCATGGGCCCTAGGAATTCTAGAAAAAAAGACAATGAAGCAACCACTTTTTCAAAAAATGACAGAAAATGAGTAAATAAAGTCATAGGATTCTACACAGTTGGAGAAATACACAGAAAAAAAAACACAAGATGGATACTGGAGGAACTTCATGCCCAAGAAGTCTATTTAGATGATCACCTGTTATATATGTGGAGAAACCTGAACACGACCAAATGCAAACTGTGTTCCTCTTATAAGGGGAACAAACATTCAAGGGTCAAAGAAGAAATTAGGGGTTTTAAACTGATATTGGCTGGGTGCAGAGGCTCATGCCTGTAATCCCAGCACTTTGGGAGGCCAAAGTGGGCAGATCACTTGAGGTCAGGAGATCGAGACCAGCCTGGCTAACATGGTCATGGAACCCCCTCTTTACTAAAAATACAAAAATTAGCTAGGTGTGGTGGCAGGTGCCTGTAATCCCAGCTACTTGGGAGGCTGAGGCAGGAGAATCACTTGAACCCAGGAGGTGGTGGTCACAGTGAGCCAAAATGGTGCCACTGCACTCCAGCCTGGGTGACAGAACAAGACTCTGTCTCAAAAACAAACAAACAAACAAAACCAAAACTGATGTGGTTAGGCTTTGTGTCCCTACCCAGATCTCATCTTGAATTATAATCCCCATAATCCCCAGGTGTTGAGGAAGGAACCAGGTGGAGGTGATTGGATCATGGGGGCAGTTCCCCCATGCTGTTCTCATGATAGTGAGTGAGTTCTCATGAGATCTAATGGTTTTATAAGAGGCTGTTGCCCCTTCACTCTGCCACTCTTCTCTCTCCTGTTGCCATGTGAAGATGTGCCTTCTGCCATGAGAGGTGAAGCCAGCTAGACTTCCTGGGTCGAGTGGGGACTTGGAGAACTTTTCTGTCTAGCTAGAGGATTGTAAACACACCAATCAGTACTCTGTTTCTAGCTAAAGGTTTGTAAATGCACCAATCAGCACTCTGTAAAAACGCACCAGTCAGCACTCTGTGTCTAGCTAAAGGTTTGTAAATGCACCAATCAGCACTCTGTGTCTAGCTAAAGGATTGTAAATGCACCAATCAGCACTCTGTAAAATGGACCAATCAGCACTCAGTAAAATGGACCAATCAGTGCTCTATAAAATGGACCAATCAGCGGATGTGGGTGGGACTAAATAAGGGAATAAAAGCTGGTCACCCAAGCCAGCAGTGGCAACTCACTCAGGTCCCCTACCATGCTGTGGAAGTTTTGTTCTTTCGCTCTTCACAATAAATCTTGCTGCTGCTCATTCTTTGGGTCCCCACTACCTTTATGAGCTGTAACACTCACCGCGAGGGTCTGCAGCTTTATTCCTGAAGTCAGTGAGACCATGAATCCACCAGGAGGAACAAACAACTCTGGACACACCCCCTTTAAGAGCTGTAACACTCACTGTGAAGGTCTGTGGCTTCACTCCTGAAGTCAGCGAGACCATGTACCCACTGGAAGGAAGAAACTCTGGACACATCTGAACATCTGAAGGGACATACTCTGGACACACCATCTTTAAGAGCTGTAACACTCACCGCAAGGGTCCGTGGCTTCATTCTTGAAGTCAGCGAGACCAAGAACCCACAAGAAGGAACCAATTCCGGACACATTTTGGCGACCACAAAGGGACAATCACCAAGTGGTGAGTACCATCGGACCCCTTTTGCTTGCTATTCTGTCCTGTTTTTCCTTAGAATTCAGGGGCTAAATACCGGGCATCTGTTGGCCAGTTAAAAGTGACTAGCATGACTGCAGGATTAAAGACACAGGTGTCAGGCTTTCTGGGAAGGGGCTCTCTAACAGCCCCCGACTCTTTGGAGCTGGGAGCTTTGGTTTGCCAGGAACCAGCTTCTGCTTTTCCTGTACTTCTGGGCTGAGCTGAGGGTCAACAGAGAGAAAAGCCATTCAGCTTCGGGGTCCCAACAACAAGTTGGTTGACCCTGCAGCCATGAGTGGAACTCTCAAAGTCACATCGCCCAAGCAAGACTCGCCCATCTATCCTATCTATCCTGACCCTTGCCTCCTGGGTCCTAATGCCTGTCAGACAAACTTCCTCCCACCTCTCTTCTCCAAGGCTAGTCACGTTTCTAAAAACAACTCCCTGTCTCTGGTGCTTTTCTAGTTTCTCCTATAAGAATGATTTCTAGTATAAACTTTAGGACTCTATTCCCTTCTTCAGGCACCCAGGCTCACCAATCAGAAACACATAATTTTTGCCCAAAGTTCCATTGTAGGGGGAACTACCTGGAATTTTAAGATCCCTCCTCAGACAAGCAGGCCTAATAAAAGCTATTCCTGAAGCTAGGATATGGGGAGCCTCAGAAATTGTATCCTTCCTATTCATATAAGTGAGGACAAAAGGCATCACTCTTTCAACTCTGGAGATCCCTTCCCTCCCTCAGGGTATGGCCCTCTGCTTCATTTTTGGGGCATAGCATCTTTATAGGACATGGGTAAAGTCCCATTACTAACAGGAGAATGCTTAGGACTCTAACAGGCTTTTAAGAATGCATCGGTAAGGGCCATTAAATCCGATTTTTCTCGGTCTTCTTTGTGGTCTAGGAGGACAGGCAAGGGTGCATGTATTTGAGAATGATTGGTAAGGGCCACTAAATCCAACCTTCCTCAGTCCTCCTTGTGGTCTAGGAGGAAAACTAGTGTTTGTGCTGCTGTGTCGGTGAGCGCAACTATTCCAATCAGCAGGATCCAGGGACCGTTGCAGGTTCTTGGGCAAGAGGTGTTTCTGCTGCTGTGTTGGTGAGCACAACTATTTTGATCAGCAGGGTCTAGGCACCATTGTGGGTTCTTGGGAAAGAGGTGTTTCTGCTACTGCATCAGCGAGTGCAACTACTCTGATAAGCAGGGTCCAGGGACTGTTGTGGGTTCCTGGGCAGGGAGAGAAACAAACAAACCAAAACCACAGGTGGTTTTGTCTTTCAGATGGGAAACACTCAGGCATCAACAGGCTCACCCTTGAAATGCATTCTAAGCTATTGGGACTAATTTGACCCATAAACCCTGAAAAAGAGGCAGCTCATTTTTTTCTGCACGATGGCTTGGCCCTGATATTCTCTCTCTGATGGGGAAAAATGGCCACCTGAGGGAAGTATAAATTACGATACTATCCTGCAGCTTGACCTTTTCTGTAAGAGGGAAGGCAAATGGAGTAAAATACCTTATGTCCAAGTTTTCTTTTCATTGAAGGAGAATACACAATTATGCAAAGTTTGCAATTTACATCCCACAGGAGGACCTCTCAGCTTACCCCCATATCTTAGCCTCCCTATAGCTCCCCTTCCTATCAATAGGCCTCCTCCAATCTCCCCAACCCAGAAGGAAGCAAGCAAAGAAATCTCCAAGGGACCACAAAAACCCCCAGGCTATTGGTTATGTCCCCTTCAAGCTGTAGGGGGAGGGGAATTTGGCCCAACCTGGATACATGTCCCCTTCTCCCTCTCTGATTTAAAGCAGATCAAGGCAGACCTGCGGAAGTTTTTAGATGATCCTGATAGGTACATAGATGTCCTACAGGGTCTAGGGCAAACCTTCTGTCTCACTTGGAGAGATGTCATGCTATTGTTAGATCAAACTCTGGCCTTTAATGAAAAGAATGTGGCTTTAGCAGCAGCCCTAGAGTTTGGAGATACCTGGTATCTTAGCCAAGTAAATGATAGAATGCCGAAGAAAGGGATGAATTCCCTGCTGGTCAGCAAGCCGTCCCCAGTATGGATCCCTACAGGGACCTCGACTCAGATCATGGGAACTGGAGTCGTAAACATCTGTTGACCTGTGTTCTAGAAGGACTAAGGAGAATTAGCAAAAAGCCCATAAATTATTCAGTGATGTCCACCATAACTCAGGGAAAGGAAGAAAATCCTTCTGCCTTCCTGGAGTGGCTATGGGAGGCCTTAAGAAAATATGCTCCCATGTCAGCCGACTCACTAGAGGGTCAATTGATGCTAAAAGATAAGTTTATTACCCAATCAGCCGCAGATATCAGGAGAAAGCTCCAAAAGCAAGCCCTGGGCCCTGAACAAAATCTGGAGGTATTATCAAACTTGGCAACCTCAGTGTTCTGTAACAGGGACCAAGAGGAACAGGCCCAAAAGCAAAAGCGAGATCAGAGAAAGGCCGCAGCCTTAGTCATGGTCCTCAGATAAACAAATCTTGGTGGTTCAGAGAGGACAGAAAATGGAGCAGGAATCACCCAGCAGGGCTTGTTATCAGTGTGGTTTACAATGACACTTTAAAAAAGATTATCCAATGAGAAACAAGCCACCCCCTCGTCCATGTCCGCTATGCTGAGGCAATTACTGGAAGGTGCACTGCCCCAGAGTGCAATGGTTCTCTGGGCCAGAAGCCCCCAACCAGATGATCCAACAACAGGACTGAGGGTGCCCAGGGCAAGTGCCGGCTCATGTCATCACCTTCACTGAGCCCCAGGTATGTTTAACCATTGAGGGCCGGGAAATTGACTTCCTCCTGGACACTGGCATGGCCTTTTCAGTGTTAATCTCCTGTCCCAGATGACTGTCCTCAAGGTCCATTACCATCTGAGGAATCCTGGGACAGCCTGTAACCAGGTATTTCTCCCACCTCCTCAGTTGTAATTGGGAGACTTTGCTCTCTTCACATGCCTTTCTTGTGATGCCTGAAAGTCCCACACCCTTATTAAGGAGGGACATATTAGCCAAGGCTAGAGCTATTATCCACATGAATATGGGGAGCAAGTTACCCATTTGTTGTCCCCTACTTGAGGAGGGAATCAACCCTGAAGTCTGGGCATTGGAAGAACAATTTGGAAGGGTAAAAAATGCCTGCCCAGTCGAAATCAGGCTAAAAGATCCCACCACTTTTCCTTATCAAAGGCAATATCCCTTAATGCCTGAAGCTCATAAAGGATTACAGGCTATTGTTAAACATTTAAAAGCTGAAGGCTTAGTAAGGAAATGCAGCAGTCTCTGCAACACCCCAATTCTAGGAGTACAAAAACTAAACAGTCAGTGGAGACTAGTGCAAGATCTTAGACTCATCTAATGAGGCAGTAATTCCTCTATATCCAGTTGTACCCAACCCCTATACCCTGCTCTCTCAAATACCAGAGGAAGCAGAATGGTTCACTGTTCTGGACCTCAAGGATGCCTTCTTCTGTATTCTCCTGCACTCTGACTCCCAGTTTCTCTTTGCCTTTGAGGATCCCATAGACCACACATCCCAACTTATGTGGACGGTCTTTCCCCAGCGGTTTAGGAATAGCCCTCATCTGTTTGGTCAGGCACTGGCCCAAGATCTAGGCCATTTCTAAAGTCCAGGCACTCTGGTCCTTCAGTATGTGGATGATTTACTTTTGGCTACCAGTTCGGAAACCTCATGCCAGCAGGCTACTCTAGATTTCTCGAACTTTCTAGCTAATCAAGGGTACAAGACATCTAGGTTGAACGCCCAGCTTTGCCTACAGCAGGTCAAATATCTAGGCCTAATCCTAGCCAGAGGAACCAGGGTCCTCAGTAAGGAATGAATATAGCCTATACTGGCTTATCCTTGCCCTAAGACATTAAAACAGCTGCAGGGGTTCCTTGGAATCACCAGCTTTTGCCAACTATGGACCTCCAGATACAGCAAGATATCCAGGCCCCTCTATACTCTAATCAAGGAGACTCAGAGGGCAAATATTTATCTAGTAGAATGGGAACCAGAGGCAGAAACAGTCTTCAAAACCTTAAAGCAGGCCCTAGTACAAGCTCCAGCTTTAAACCTTCCCATAGGACAAAACTTCTCTTTATACATCACAGAGAGAGCAGGGATAGTTCTTGGAGTCCTTACTCAGACTCATGGGACAACCCCACAACCAGTTGCACATCTAAGTAAGGACAATGATGTAGCGGCAAAAGGCTGGCCTCACTGTTTACGGGTAGTTGCAGCAGTGGCCATCTTAGTGTCAGAGGCTATCAAAATAATACAAGGAAAGGATCTTACTGTCTGGGCTACTCATGATGTAAATGGCATACTAGGTGTCAAAGGAAGTTTATGGCTATCAGACAACTGCCTACTTAGATACCAGGTGCTACTTCTTGAGGGACTGGTGCTTCAAATATGTATGTGCGTGGCCCTCAACTCTGCCATTTTTCTCCCAGAGGATGGGGAACCAATCAAGCATGACTGCCAACAAATTATAGTCCAGACTTATGCTGCCCAAGATGATCTTTTAGAAGTGCCCTTAGCTAATCCTGACCTTAACCTATATACCAATGGAAGTTCATTTGTGGAGAATGGGATACGAAGGGCAGATTATGCCATAGTTAGTGATGTAACCATACTTGAAAGTAAGCCTCTTCCCCCAGGGACCAGTGCCCAGTTAGCAGAACTAGTGGCACTTATCCAAGCCTTAGAACTGGGAAAGGGAAAAAGACTAAATGTGTATACAAATAGCAAGTATGCTTATCTAATCCTACATGCCCATGATGCAATAAGGAAAGAAAGGGAGCTTCTAATCTCTGGGGGAACGCCTGTTAAATACCACAAGGAAATTATGGAGTTACTGCATGCAGTGCAAAAACCCAAGGAGGTGGCAGTCTTACATGCTGAAGCCATCAAAAAGGGAAAGGAGAGAGGAGAACAGCAGCATAAGTGTCTGGCAGAGGCAGGGAAAGACCAGCAGAAAGGAAAGAGATAAAGAGACAGAAATTCAGAGAGAAAGAAAGAGAAAGAGAGAGACAAAGTCAAATACAGAAGGAAAGAGAGAGATAGAAGTAGTCAAGAAAAAACAGTGTACCCTATTCCTTTAAAAGCCAGAGTAAATTTCTGTCTACCCAGCCAAGGCATATTCTTCTTATGTGGAACTTCAATCTATATCTGCTTCTCAGACAGTCTGCAAGAAATAACGAAATCTGTCTTTACTCTACAATCCCAAATAGACTCTTTGGCAGCAGTGACTCTCCAAAACCGCCAAGGCCTAGACCCCCTCACTGCTGAGAAAAGAGGACTCTGCACCTTCCCAGGGAAAGAGTGTTGTTTTTAGACTAGCCAGTTAGGGATAGTAAGAGACGCTGCCTGGTGTTTACAGGAAAAGGCTTCTGAAATCAGACAACACCTTTCAAACTCTTATACCAACCTCTGGAGTTGGGCAACATGACTTCTCCCCTTTCTAGGTCCTGTGACAGCCATTTTGCTGTTACTCGCCTTTGGGCCCTGTATTTTTAACCTCCTTGTCAAATTTGTTTCCTCTAGGATTGAGGCCATCAAGCTATAGATGGTCTTACAAATGGAACTCCAAATGAGCTCAACTAACAACTTCTACCAAGGACCCCTGGACTGACCCACTGGCCCTTTCACTGGCCTAAAGAATTCCCCTCTGGAGGACACTACAACTGCAGGGCCCCTTCTTCACCTCTATCCAGCAGGAAGTAGCTAGAGCTGTCATTGGCCAATTCCCAACAGCAGTTGGGGTGTCCTGTTTAGAGGGGGGATTAAGAGGTGAAGCCAGCTGGACTTCCTGGGTTGAGTGGGGACTTGGAGAACTTTTCTGTCTAGCTAGAGGATTGTAAACACACCAATCAGCGCTCTATGTCTAGCTAAAGGTTTGTAAACGCACCAAGCAGCACTCTGTAAAAACGTACCAATCAGCGCTCTGTGTCTAGCTAAAGGTTTATAAATGCACCAATCAGCACTCTGTGTCTAACTAAAGGATTGTAAACGCACCAACCAGCACTCTGTAAAATGGACCGATCAGTGCTCTGTAAAACGGACCAATCAGCACTCTGTAAAATGGACCAATCAGCAAGACATGGGTGGGGTCAAATAAGGGAATAAAAGCTGGCCACCCGAGCCAGCAGCAGCGACCCACTCGGGTCCCCTTCCATGCTGTGGAAGTTTTGTTCTTTCGCTGTTCACAATAAATTTTGCTGCTGCTAACTCTTTGGGTCCACACTGTCTTTACAAGCTGTAACACCATGAAGGTCTGTGGCTTCATTCCTGAAGTCAGCAAGACCACAAACTCACTGGGAGGAACAAACAACTCTGGACATGCCACCTTTAAGAGCTGTAACACTCACTGTGAAGGTCTGCGGCTTCATTCCTGAAGTCAGCAAGACCACACACCTACTGGAAGGAACTCTGGACACATCTGAACATCTGAAGGGACAAACTCTGGACACACCATCTTTAAGAGCTGTAACACTCACCACAAGGGTCCGTGGCTTCATTCTTGAAGTCAGCGAGACCAAGCACCCACCGGAAGGAACCAATTCCAGACACAATGATTATAAGTTTTCCGAGGCCTTCCCAGCCATGCAGAACTGTGAGTCAATTAAACCTCTTTTCTTTATAAATTACCCAGTCTCGGACAGTTCTTTATAGCAGTGTGAGAATGGACTAATACATAACCATTTAGTGTGAAAAACTAAAATAAGGAAGAGAGTTTTAAGAAGACCTAGAAACAGGGTATCATCTTTACAAATCTCTAAATTTTGCACATAATATAGATAGTTGAGAAACTGAATTAGTTCCTTCTTTGGAAGTCATTGCAGTACTTTCTTAGTTCCAAAGTTTTGCTTAATGTTTCATAATCTGTGGCCCTTACTTTTTTAAACTGTCAGATGCTCCATAGATGGTATAACTACTCCTTTACCAAGCTTTCAGTGTACTGATACAGAACTGACTGAAGGAGCAGCCAGAGGGTGGAAAAAGCTACCAGAAGGAAATTAAAGAACAACAGAGTCAGAAAGTCAAGCTCAGACAAAATCAAACAGAAAAAGGCAAACATTAAATGCTGGAAACACCAGTTAGAAATACACTTTTGATGAAGTTAGTGGCAAAATCTAAGTAATTCAGAGCTGGAAAGACATGTATAGTAATTGGCAACATTCAAGATAACTCTGATGTACCCATGGCTCATTTTCATCAGCCAATGAACTACCTGAAAGGTAAAAACTGATAATAGACACCAAGCTTAGAATACAATAAATAGTCAATAAATATTGTCTTCCCTCCCACTGCCATCTCTAGATCATCAGAGAAGTTCTGTTCTTAATGTACAGCCATACAGCATACAGTAGGTGGATGATTTAACTCTAACACAGACTGAAGTTTCACGTGTACGCACCTGATTGCCATAAACATACAAAAAGTGGCTTCGGGGATGAAATACCATTCCAACAGGAGAAGAGAATGATGGAGGAAACCGAAAAATTGGAAATTTTGATTGTGCACTTGGTTCATTATTTCTCAGGATGCTCACAGAGACAATGGCAGTTTTCTTAACCTACGTAAACAAAGAATGAGCATGTCATAAGAATTTTGCCATTATTATTAGTCTGTGTTACAATTTTTAGAATTTCCTGTTACTTGCATTTTTATTAAGAGAGAGATACACTCACTAACACAACATAGAACTAGAAGGATTAACAGTAATTGTTATCTCTTTACTCCACTACTCTGGCCCCTGCCACACACCCATTTTATAGTTGTTGAAAATGAAGTTTAGGAGATTAAATAATTTGTTGAAAGTTCTATAATTAACAGCAAAGAGAGGTTTATTATAGAATCACTGCTGAACTTGGCAGACAGACTCCAAAGCCCATGCTTATGACTATCATGTCAAAAGTATGGAGGCCTAAGCCACACCCCAGTTCTATTCAACCATGATTTTAAAGGGGATCAGAATATGACAGCTCAGGCCAGGCACAGTCTTCAGCTTAAAATTATCTTTATATAAAAGTGGTTTGTAAGCTCAGCACTTTGGGAGGCCTACACGAGAAGATTGCTTGAGCCTAGGAATTTGAGAACAGCCTAGTCAACAAAGTGAGACCCAACTGCATAAAAAAAATTAAAAATTAGCCAGGCACGGTGGCATGCACCTGTAGTCCCAGCTACTAATCAGGCCAAGACAGAGGATCGCTTGAGCCAGGAGTTAGAGTCTAAGGTGAGCTATGATCACACCACTGTACTCTAGCCTGAGTGACAGAGTGAGACTGTCTCAAAAGAAAAAAAAGAGATACGAAACCTCAAAATATGCTACTTTTGGCCAGGCACAGTGGCTTACGCCTATAATCCCAGCACTTTGGGAGGCTGAGCTGGGTGGATCACTTGATGCCAGGAGTTCGAGGTCAGCCTGGACAAAATGGTGAAAACCTGTCTCTACTAAAAATACAAAAATTAGCCGGCGTGGTGGCACACATCTGTAATTTTTGTTACTTGGGAGGCTGAGGTGGGAGAATCTCTTGAACCTGGGAGGCAGAGGTTGTAGTGAGCCAAGATTGCTCCACTGCACTCCAGCCTGGGTGACAGGGACTCTGTCTCAAAACAAAAAAATGCCACTTTTATATAAAGATAATTTTAAGCTGAAGACTGTTGAGATTCAACAGATGCAGAGAAAAAACTTTGGGGCCTCTGGTGTCTGACTAAAAGCAGGAACTGCTAGGAAATGAGGCTGACAGAAATTCTTCTTTGGGGCAGATCTACTCCCAGAAGGAAGAATGCAAATAAAACCTGTCCCAAATCCCTTCTCCAGAGGAGTTTTATAGCCCTGAAGGAGAAGGAAAGACCACTCATACCTAGATTTTCAAACATTATCAAAATCATTCATATCTCCTGGCCAGGTGCTGTGGCTCATGCTTGCAATTCCAGCACTTTGGGAGGCCAACGTGGGTGGATCACCTGAGGTCAGGAGTTCAAGACCAGCCTGGCCAACATAACAAAACCCCATCTCTACTAAAAAATACAAAAATTGGCCAGGTGTGGTGGCGGGCACCTGTAATCCCAGCTACTTGGGAGGCTATGGTAGGAGAATCACTTGAGCCTGGGAGGCAGAGGTTGCAGTGAGCTGAGGTTGTAGTGAGCTGAGATTGCACCACTGCACTCCAGCCTGGGCAGCAGAGTGAGACCCCATCTCAAAAAAGCCCCAAAGAACAAACAAACAAAAAAAAATTGTATCTCCTGTTTGCTGTCCTGAAAACCCATTTATCTTTTTTTTTTTTAAAAAAAAAAGCAATTTGTGTTTCCATAAATGATTTTCTCCCTCTCCCCTTCACCTATTAAGACGGTACCTAACCTCCAAATTTTAACCTCATCACTGAGTTTCCCATGTGTGCACACTGCACATGTAAATAAACTGTTTTTTTCCTTTTAATTTTTTTTTTTTTTTTTTTTTTTTTTTCGGTTTAATTTGCAAGGCTCCAGTCATTGAACATAAGAAGGTGGAGGAAAGAGTTTTTTCCTTCCCTACAATCTTGATGATAGAGGCTGAACTTACGGTTTTGTTTGTTTGTTTGTGTTCTCAGACTGGGTTTTGCTCTGTCACCTCACCTGGAGTGCTAGAGTGCAATAGTGCCTCACTGTGGTCTTGAAGTCCTGGCCTCAAGCATCCTGCCTCTGCCTCCCGAATTGCTGGGATTACAGGCATGAACCATCAGAACTGTCAGTTTATGTGTTTTTTAATGGCTCCAAGAAGAATTCTAATTCACAGGTAAGGTTAAGGACGTTTGGAAGAAAAAAATATAGATCTGTGGCAATTAATTCCATTTTTTTTTCTGTTTAATTAACCATTTTATGGAATCTTAAATTTATACAGAAAAATCCCAGCTTATATTCTTTAGAGAATTAGCAAGGGAGAATCACTATGCACACAGCATCACGTTTTCCATTTTCATCAAAATGAATGACAATCAGGCAAGAAATCTCTAAAGTGTCAAGCTATATTATTGATCTTAAATAATTTTGCTATAGCCAATTTTATTAGGTTCTATTGCCAGACATAACAAGAACTTGAAAATAACTTTCGCTAAGGTAAATTTTTATTGTTGTCGTGTCAAGATAAATTCCCTCTGGGATATAAGGCCTACCTTGTTATGGAAGAGGAAAACTCCCGTACCATGCTCTTGGTCAACAAGAAATGTTAGCACTCTTGGAATACTTTTCATTCCTTTAAAAACATAAGGTAAGCAGGCTACCCATACAACAAATGGTTCCTGACTATAAAAACAAGAGCTTGACTATAAAAAAAAAGAAGGGAAAAATTAATGCCATTTTTGAAATATAAGTTCTAATTCTCTTAGTGAAACTAGCCCAATTATTCATAGAACTAATATTTACAGTTTTTTAAAACAAACAGAAATTAACCCTCCCTCCCTGGTCTTAAAACCCACTGGTCTTTAAACTCCCGGTCTTAAAACCTACATTTGCCTCATCTGAATTCCTTCTTTAGGAAATTGACCCTCAGGCAAGAAACTTGACCCTTAGGCAAGGAACTGAAACTCAACAGATCACCACATCCAGATAATGAGAAGTCAGACTCCTCATCCATCATGATTGCTTCCTTACCCATCTCTAATTCCTGTTTTCCTACCTTCCTTTCTGTGCAAATCCCCCAATTTTACTCAGAGAGACAGGCTTGAGATTTTTATCTCCCATTCTCCTTGGCTGCAGCACCCGATTAAAGCCTTCTTCCCTGGCAATACTTGTTGACTCAGTGATTGGCAATCTATACAGCAAGCAGCAGGACCTAGACTGAATCCCTGGTGTTTTAGTAACAGTAGGAAAATAAATTAACAACCATTGTGTTGCTCTGACTGATCACAATTGTTTCTTTTTTTTAAATCCTTAATGTGACTGGGTTTGGTGGCTCACGCCTGTAACCCCAGCACTTTGGGAGGCCGAGAGGGGTGGATCATGAGGTCAAAAGATCAAGACCATCCTGGCCAACATGGTGAAACCCCGTCTCTACTGAAAATACAAAAATTAGCTGGACGTGGTGGAGTGCGCCTGTAGTCCCAGCTACTTGGGATGCTAAGGCAGGAGAATCGCTTGAACCTGGGAGACAGAGGTTGCAGTGAGCCAAGATTATGCCACTGCACTCCAGCCTGGAGAGACAGTGAGACTCTGTCTCAAAAAAAAAAAAAAAAAAAAAAAAAAAAAAATCCTTAATGTCTGTGCCTCTCTTCTGAGGGATATGAGCCCAGAAAACATTGCAATGCATCTCTTTCTGGCACAAATTGTTTTTCTAAAATCATTGCTTAGGTCCTGATTAACATAATTAGGTAAGTACTACTAAACCCAAGTAGAAACACCCCTGGGAGCAAAGAGTGATTGTGAAGCCTTTCAGTCTGTAGGATTTTTTAGATTAATCACAATCCATGAAGTCATGTACAACAAAATTTCTTAACTTATAAAATATTCGATATCATACCTCACTTAGGGTTCTGTTTCTCTCAAAGGTGACTGTAACATAATCAACTATAAAATAAATACAAGGGTACAGGAATTATGAGCACATCTGTATTTCTAAAACTGGAAGGGTTAGTCTTAATAGTCATCATGAAAATCATAGAAGTTATTTTTGCAAGTAAACCTTATGGTAAATGAAAATAATAATAATAAATTTATGTATCATCAAGTAATGTATACTTGAATCTAATTTTCTTATCCCTATTGCAAGTGTACCTATTGTCTCAGATTTAAGTTAGAATTTTTTTTTGTTTTAGGTCATTAACTTATATAAAGCAAACTTATCTTTATATTTTGGTCTAGTTTAATTTTATGTCATTTTATTAAATCTAGTTGTAACTGAGTAGCTTAGATTCAAAATGCATTTTAAAACTTTTTTTATTCCTTTCTTGATTTTTGCCTTTAAAACATACTTTGGAACTTTGTTTCCCTCCCTTCTCATCTGACACTCCCTTGCACTGCTGACTTATCTAATTATGTGCTTGCTTAGAAGTTCCAGGGGCTAATTTTGAAACAAATCAGACATAGAGAGTCAGTTGTAAAATTCCAGAGATTACCTCAAGGAGGTTAGTCTACAACCTGGCCATCATGAAGATGACACCAGCCTATGCTCCAGGTGGACCATGATTCAAGACAGCCACTGGGACAAAACACACAGACCCTGTACCCAGCATCATTCCTGCATGCCTTCCACCCCAAGTTCCCTCTTCTAAACTCCTCTCCCCAGCCTAAAGTTTGGAATGGTCTTTTAAAGGCATGAGCCTGGCCACTCTCCCAACTGCTGGGTTTTGGAATAAAAGTCACTTTCCTTTCACTGCATCTCATCCTTGTTCATTTGGCTTTATATGTGGCAAGCAGCCAAGTTTGCATTCATTGCAAATTTGGTAGTCCCTTTAGGGAGTCTGCATTTTGAGTGGTCTAGTCTGTCAACCTAGTTTGCAGCGGGTGAATTGGCTGCAGCAGTGTGCCAGAGCTTTCCTCTTCATGCTACCAGATGGGAAAAGAGTTGCTCACGAATACTAGCTGCTGCTGGCAAGCTGACCCTGCAGCTGGGGCTCTGGGCATTTTCCTGGCAGCTGCTGAGATACTTTTGTCTCAGGCAATCTTCCTTCTCTCCCTGTCATGGCGTTAGCTGCCTACTACACTTCGCTGGTGTAGGGTAAGTTACATGTGAAGAAGTTGACAGACTTCAGAACTGGATAAGTCAACTGGAATGCACCCAGTTCTCCTCTGTCTCTTCTGTGGTAACACTTGAGCTCTGCTCCATTTGGACATAGCTGCTTGTGACATTGTCTGGGCAGGTACACCATCTTTATCTGTGGCATCACTTGAGCTTTGTTCTGTTTTGACCTAGCTGCTCATGGGGCCATCTGAAGTTGAGACAAGGTTTCAGGACTTTTATCCAGTCCCCTTGATGGGGAATCAGCCTGGAAGTGTACCATCTGAATCTGTAACTGTGTATATATGTGATCTACATTTGGGCCCTTATCTACTTGCAACTTTCTTTCCTTCTTTCTCTACCCTTTAAGGCAGCGTGTATAAGCACCCCACTAATCTAGGGATCCAACCCTGAAGTAGAACAACTTCTGTCACCCTGGCTCTTAGCTGGGTTGCTCTGTATTGGACCCCAAAGTACTTCTCAGAGCTGTGCCAAATCTTATGGGGGAAAGAAGCATGTGAATTCTTCTGCAGGTTATCTAAATGAGCCTGTATCCCACTTATGGTTTTCAATGCTATTTGTCGGAAATACCTGGGATAAATGTTGAAACAGTCCCAACTCCAATTCTTTTGCCCTTTGCCCTTTCTGTCCACTTGTTTTGCCATCTCATTTGTTGCCCTTCCATTACTGCTTACTGGGATTGCAGCAGGACCTGGACTTAGATTAAGGTGGATATGCTAAAAAAAAAAAAGGCTATACTGGTCATTGCCAGTCATTAGCCTGTTGGGGAAATTAATTCTTTGACACATTTGGCTCTCCCAACTGTGTGGCAAAATTTACACAGGCATGCCTATTGGGACAATTAATGGTACCATCAACACCGGTTGTATAAAGTAAGGAGAATTTGCCCAATTCCTGGCAATCTAGTTGCAGGGAATTATTGATACAGAGGCAAAAGCAAGGCATCAATAGAGGCTGCTCCTCTGCTCACTAGAGGCCCCTGATTTTGGGACTCCAGCTGGTTATGTATTATGGTCCATTTCTGTGCACATTTTAAACTGATGGGCAAATTATAGCAAAAAAAAAAAAAAAAAAAAAAAAAAAATCAGAGCTCACATGGTTAATTTGCCACTGTAAAGTTAATCAGAGTTCTAAAGCTATCTTCTCTTTTTTTCCTGCCTGCCTTGAATATGCTTTGAATCTGCTTTTACTAAGCTGTGGTGCTAAGATAGGACTCATTATTTATGTTCTAACTGAAATGTAAACATTGGAAACTCATTTGGAATGGAAGAAAAACAGGATAAAAGAGACTTTTAAAAACTGAACTGCCACATGAAATTTAAAGTAGTTTCTTCTAATTCTGTAAGGAATGTCAATGGTATGGAACCAAAAAAGAGCCCGTATAGCCAAGACAATCCTAAGCAAAAAGAACAAAGCTGGAGGCATCATGCTACCTGACTTCAAACTATACTTCAAGTCTACAGTAATCAATACAGCATGGTACTTGTACCAAAACAGACATCTGGACCAATGGAACATAACAAAGACCTCAGAAATAACACCACACATCTACAACCATCTCCTCTTTGAAAAACCTGAGAAAAACAAGCAATGGGGAAAAGAATTCCCTATTTAATAAATGGTGCTGGGAAAACTGGCTAGCCATATGCAGAAAACTGAAAGTGAACCCCTTCCCCACACCTCATAGAAAAATTAACTCAAGATGTATTAAAGGCTTAAATGTAAAACCCAAAGCCATAAAAATCCTAGAAGAAAACCTAGGCAATACCATTCAGGACATAGGCATGGGCAAAGACTTCATGATGAAAACACCAAAATCAATCGTAACAAAAGCCAAAATTGACAAACAGGAGCTAATTACACTAAAGAGCTTCTGCACAGCAAAAGAAACTATCATTAGAGTGAACAGGCAACCTACAGAACAGGAGAATATTTTTGTAATCCACCCATCTGACAAAGGGCTAATATCCAGAATCTACAAGGAACTTAAACAAATTTGCAAGAAAAAAAACAAACAACCCCATCAAAAAGTGGGCAAAGGATATGAACAGACACTTCTCAAAATAAGACATTTATGCAGCCAACAACCATATGAAAAAAGAGTGCAACATCACTAATTGTTAAAGAAATGCAAATCAAAATCACAATGAAATACCATCTTACACCAGTCACAATGGCGATTATTAAAAAGCCAAGAAACAATAGATGTTGGCAAGGCTGTGGAGAAATAGTAACACTTTTATACTGTTGGTGGGAATGTAAATTAGTTCAGCCATTGTGGAGACAGTGTGGCGATTCCTCAAGGATCTAGAACCAGAAATGCCATTTGACCCAGCAATCCCATTACTGGGTATATACTCAAAGGAAAATAAATCACTCTACTATAAAGACACATGCACATTTGGGCCCTTATCTACTTGCTACTTTATTGCAGCCCTAGTTACAATAGCAAAGACATGCAACCAACCCAAATACCCATCAATGATAGATGGGATAAAGAAAATGGGTACATATACACCATGGAATACTATGCAGCCCTAAAAAGGAATGAGATCATGTCCTTTGCAGGGACATGGATGAAGCTGGAAGCCATAATCCTCAGCAAACTAGCACAGGAACAGAAGAAAACCAAACACCACATGTTCTTACTTGTAAGTGGGAGTTGAACAATGAGAACACATGGACACAGGGAAGGGAACAACATACAACAGGGCCAGTTAGTGGGTGGGGGGCAAGGGAAGAGAGAGCATTAGGACAAATAGCTAATGCATGTGGGGCTTAAGACTTAGATGACAGTTGATAGATGCAGCAAACCACCATGTATGTAACAAGCCTACACGTTCTGCATTTGTATCCTGGAACTTAAAGTAAAATAAAAATAAAAATAAAAATAAAAAACTGAACTCCCATAGAGACTGCTTTACCCAAATTTTGGTCCATCGTTTTTCTTGGATTACCTACTAAGGCAAACAAAGTTCAGCCATGTGAACACATTCCAATTTTGTCACAAAAATAATTCAGATCCAGCTATCTTTTATAAAATGATGAGATTATATTTGCTATCTTATGGCTAGAATTTGAAGGTAAAAGCTATTGGATATTTGTGTGTGCATACACATGTTTAGATATGTTTATGTGATGTTGATGTATTGTGTGATGTGTCATATCTGGCACACTACCAAGCTGGTTTATAAGTAAATGAGTACTCATAAATGAAATCCAAAAGCTCTTCAAGTTCACATGAATCTTTGATAAATAAAACTGGTTTTAAATATGATTAATAAAATTAACATAGAAATGTCTTCAGAAGTGTCAGTATACATTTTTGTCTGAGTTTACTGATTAGATATGTTTTGTATTTGCCTCTGCTAGATATATTAAGCTGTCTGGATTTGGCATAAAAGTTATAAGGCTATAAACCCAGCCAAAAGCAGAATGATCTTTGTTTGTATGATTTTTTTGATACATAAGACTAATTTAATATTGGTGGTTCAATGAAAACAGCCAAATCTTCTAAGTTGTCAGCAAAATGCCCATGTGTTTAACTTTAAGGTTCTTAGGTGAACCCCTGATGTTTATGAGCTTTAAAAATGGTTAACAGGAAAATAACTTTAAATAATGACTAGTGCTAATATCTCAGTTTTCAAAAGTAATCTAGATTAACGATTAAAAATGAAAAAATCAAATACATATAATAAATGGGGTAAATGCTTGCAGGTAAACTTTTTATGAAATTTAAAATCTTAAAATTATTTTGGATGCTCATTTTGACGTCTGGGTCATTTCCAACTAAAAAAGGGTTATGATGTGGGAAAACATGTTTATAAAACTTGTATAATTATTTCATCTATAAAATGTTAACATCTGATAAACAGTTCAGGATTTCTTGCTTCCTAAGCTTTCACTAAAGTTGAAAGTTATTAAAAATAAAAATACTAGTTAATATATAATTCTGTAAGTTGTGTTCTTATTAACATAATTTTTGTATGAGAAAATATCTTATATGGTAAATTTCTGTCCTCAAGTAAAATCGTTGTTTAGGAAAGAGGTAATATAGGACAAGATAGAAAGCCTAAGCATGCCATAGATGGCCTGTGTCATAAGCCATATCCATGGATGTCCTATGTCAGATGTAAGATTTTACATCTTATCAAGATAATTTCTATGTTGTCTTTATTAAATTTTTGATAGCTTAAAAAACCTGAGATTTAAAAGGGTTAAGGTTTTTACAGCCACATAACCTTCTACATTGCCCTTAAAGTCTTTTGATTATTACTTTGATTAAATGAATAACTATTATTTTACAATGACCTATCCTTCTATTTTGACCAAATGTTTTGAGCCTTTTAACATCTTTCACAAACGTCCTCAAAATCAAATCCTAAATTAAGTCTCTGACTTATTTCTTGGGCTCATCAAAGCTATAAAAATTAATCAATGCAAGTATGTAAATCTTTTTATGGTTTCCAGTCAGGTCATAGACTCCAGTATCACCATCTCCAGCTTCTTGAAAAGGTCCTTAACAGGTACTATTAACTACTCCATGTGCTGTTAAGTTACAGGGCTTTAACTCCTAGATGGACATATCTCATCTAAAGAAGATGCTGCCTCTGCCAGTATCTGATACCAATCTCAAGTCAACCAAAACCTCATCTTTAGACCCAGACAAAGGTGACAATCAAAGTATACTGCCTTAATAGGACACAGGACAAGCCTGTATTAAAAAACATTAAGATTCATTTACTAATTTTGCCCCATCTGAATTAATGTAATTTATTCTGTGCCTTAATTCTAAATAATTTAAATGTTTAGCTACCTGTGAGCTTCCTTTCCTGTCATTCTCAGAATGAGGCAAGGCTTATAACCATTTTGTTTGAAATGTTGCTAATAATTATGTTTTACTTTACCTCCAAAATTGAAACTATCCAGTCCTTCCAGGCCCAGGGACTACTGCAGAAGAGGTGGTCATGTGATATTATAAGGGCTGGTTTTGAGGCATAAACTTAGTTCAGAACCTCCAAATCAAGGACAGGCACACAGATGCCTAAACAGCTAAACAAAATGCTTGTGTTTTGTATAACTAATTGCTACAAGCTAAGATTATAGTAGCCCAATGCATAAAATATATACATAAGTCAATTTTATAACTTTGTTTTTTGGCTTTTGGATTTTAGCTCTTATGCTGCTTACAAGGAATTTTAAGGGTTAATGAGTGCCTGCCCACCTCCATTATAATCTGGCCTGAAATGTTTAATTGACTATAAGTCTTTTGACTCTAAGTTCCTTGGCTGTAGGTGTCCCACTGGAGGGCATGATGGACCTGGGACAGGTAGTCACACCACCCCAGCATTAGTATGGGACAAAGTAAAACTTGGTCATTGATACTGCCTCTGGCATATCTTTATCAAAAAAGAGGAAATATAAACCAAAAAATAAAATACTGAGTCCCCTACCAACTAAACAAATCCTCCCCCTTGGCCAAGGGAACCCCAAGAAAAACCCTTAAAAACTTAATTCCCAGCCATGATGGGATGGAAAGTCAGGCATGCCTCATTATATTCCCTCTGTTTTATGATTTAGACACTACAATTGATCACTATTAATTATCATAAGACTGACAGAACAGGTCTTTATGGCAATAAGCTATCAAATGACAAACAGGACCTAAGCTCATACCAGAAAAGGATTAAGTCTCCCCCCAAGGTAAACAGAGTCATATGTTACATGCATGTTCATTCAATATGCATGTGTCAGGACCACTTTCATAAATATTCATAGGTCCTCCTATAACTTGTTCAATTCATACATTTAGCCAATCTTTCATCATGTCCCCACAGGACCTCTGAGTATGATGGACAATGGAGAACAAACTTACTTTCTTATTGATATGGGCGGCTATATATTCTACAGTTAATATCTGCCTATCCTCTGATTCAAAAAAGAATATGATGGTTGCAGGAATGTCAGGGCAAATTGTGACTCACCCCTTCCTACAACTTGTAGATTGTCATCCTGGAAACCACAATGACAGGAAAAACTAAAGAGATGAACCACACTCTAAAAAAATTGCATTGCCAAAATATATCAAGAAAGTAATTTGACTTGGGATTAATTTTTCCCATTGCCTTACTCTGAGTCAAGGTAACACCCCAAAGTGGGAGCAGGTTGAGCCCTTTTGAGATTGTTTATGGGAGACTCTCCCTGGGAGTCCCACCTTTAGACCTAATAAATGAATTAAGAATTAAACAATACATACACCAGTTAGGGCAGACATTACTAACCATGCATCAGTTTGCTGCTTCCAGGTCCTCATACCCTAGGGGCGAGCCCCTTCACCCTTTCCACCAAGAGTTAAGGTACTGCTAAAAAGTCTTGGAAAAAAACAAGGACCTGACTGGCAGCTACCCAAAAATGGATGGGCCTTATGATGCACTGCTGACCATGCATTCATCTGTCAAATTGGCTGGAATTAAACCCTGGATACATCACACTCAGGTGAAGGCTCATCCTCAACCTGATACTTCAGACCACCAGCCTGCCTGTTCATGTGTGCCAAGAAAAGATCTAAAACTGTATTAAAGGAAAAAAATCACACAGATAATTACTATCTTTTTCTTAACATGAACTTCTTAACAAGTTTTGTAGTCATGAGTACCTTATTTATCTCTGCTGAAACTAACCTTTTTGCTGAATGGGCACAAATGGTAGCTTCCCTCCAGAATAGAACAGACTGCTGGGTCTGTGGGGAATTGCCCTTTCTTCCACTGCAGGCTTGCCATGGTGCATGCAAGCCACCAACCTAAGTACTTGGAGTAACTTGTATACCTGGTATGGGGCACTTCACCCATTTCCCTTTCATGGCCATAACTCATCTCATCATAAGACTCATGAATTTCCTACTTGCCAGGAAATCAGGAAACATGTTTTTCAACTAAGTCGCGAGCAGGTCAATGTCATCTCCACCTTGGGATATGCTGTACACAATGGTGTCAGATGGCTGACAGAGGTACAAATACAAGTAATAGGTCAAGCACCACTATGCACTGAACACCACAACCACAGCACACCTCAAACTAACACCTGTAACATGGGATGGTTACCTCCCCAGCAATGTAATCAGACTCTTCAACTGACTAGTAGTTATATGGCTGGGGTAGCAAAACAGCTCCTTCTCACATGGACCCAACCCTTCCCTCTGGGACTGGCTATGGGCCTGTGGCACTCACAGTTGGCCCTTCCTACTCTTTGATTGGACTGGCAAATGCATCTGGGAGTACCCTTACCTACCAGGATGAATCCTGTTCCATGTAGACTCTGCCTGCCAACTGGAAAAGCACAGACGCCAAACACCACTCTCAAAAATGGGCATCCTGGTGGTTTTACCCACTAGCCATCTTTCTCCCCCAGGCAGTGACCATAGATGTAGAATTACAAGTAGAGGCCCTGACTAAGCATATGGTTGCTGCCTTTAATAACACCCACCATGCCATCCCTCTTCTTACTGAAGAAACTTCCAGATTAGGCAAGTGACCTTACAAAACTATATGGCTGTAGATATCCTGACTGCAGCCTAAAGCGGCACTAATGCATTAAGACTGTTGTCTATATATACTACATTATTCTCACAATATAACCTAAGCCTTGCATGCATTGGATACTCATATTCTGCTATAGATGCCTTCTCCCAATAACGGATTGGTTTAGTCAGCCCCTTAGTGCATGGAAGACTTTCATATATAGCACAATTTTGCTCATTGTCCTCTTCAGCTGCTGTGGATTTTATTGCTGTTGTATACTCCGCACAAGGATGCAGAAAAGATATTCTCAGAAACTCCTATGTCCCTGCACCATAACGCTCCCACAAATCCCTACTGCAAGTCTAGGAACTCGAGAATATTTCCAACTCCAGGTGGACAAATTCCATTCTGGTATCTCCTAACTCTGGCCCTTCTCAGCAGGAAGTAGCCAGATCAACTATGCCACCCATTTTCCATAGAAATGGAATGGAATTTCACAGTGGAAATTTGCAACTGAGTGGCTTAGGTTAAAAATGCATTTTTGAAACTGTTTTTCCCTTTCTTGTTTTTGCCTTGAAACATAGTTTGAAATTCTTGGTTTCCACCTGACACTCCCTTTACTGCTGGCTTATCTAATTATGTGCTTGCTTAGAAGTTCCAGGGTCTAAATTTGAGACAAATCAGACATGGAGACTCAGCTGTGAAATTCCAGAGATTACCTCAAGGAGGTTGGTCTACAACCTGGCCATCTTAAAAGACCATTCCAAAGGCTGAGCTTGCATTCAGTTACTCATATATGTAAAAGTCTTTTAATACAGTATATCTTTAATCAAAATTTACCTTCAAAGTGCTCTCTGTTAGCAAAACATCTTTCATTATACCACAGTTTTCCTTTCACATAGTCAACCTACATGAATAAATAAAAATATCACTTAGCCAATATGTAGACTTAAGATATCTTAAGATATAAGATAGAAAAAACTAAAAAATTTCAAAGTTTGATAGTTAAGGAATGTGAGGCAAATAAAGAGACCAAAATTGTATGCAAATAAAATGAAAGATTGTAGAATGAGGACAAGAAACAGGAATATACATTTTAAACAATGCACAAAAAAGGCATAAAAAGAAAAGAAATCACACGTGAATTAGCGTATGTTAATTGAGGATGCCCTTGTCTATGAACTGTCTTTCAGAAGCTACCAGAAGTCATTAGTCTTTCAGCACAGTTACAATGGGTCACATGTTTATCTTTTATCCTCATTAGTGGCAGCTGGGTTTAAGGAGCATTCCCAGAAGCCTGACAGCAGCAAGAAGCAACAGGAAAAAGGTTTTGAAAATTGGTCATGAGAGAGAAGCTTCAAATATATTGAATATGTTGGATATAAATGTTGGATATTAATTAAATGCAACAGTTTGAGATTATTTTATTATAGGAAGATTCTGACCTTCAAATTTCTGTTGGGACGTAAGAAAGACTTTCTTACATTTTTATAGACCAATAATATAATCTGTATGATTTGTGTGCAGAAGCCTTTGCTGATTTCTAATGATAAAACTTGAACACATGAGGAGACACTTCTTGTTTTTTTGTTTTTTAATTGAGAAGGAGTCTTACTCTGTTGCCCAGGCTGGAGTGCAGTGGCACGATCTTGGCTCACTACAACCTCCGCTTCTCAGGTTCAAGTGATTCTCCTTGCCTTAGCCTCCTGAGTAGCTGGGATTATTAGCCACCATGCCAGGCTAATTTTTTTTTTTTTTTTTTTGTATTTTAGTAGAGACGGGGTTTCACCATGTTGGCCAGGCTGGTCTTGAACTCCTGACCTCAAGTGATCCACCCACCTCGGCCTCCTAAAGTGCTGGCATTATGGGTGTGAGCCACCACACTGACAGAGGAGTCACTTCATTTATTGATTGATTGATATGGGGTCCTGGCTCTGTCACCCAGGCTAGAGTGCAGTGGCATGATCATAGCTCACTCCAGCCTCAAACTCTTCAGCTTAAGCAATCCACCCACCTCAGCCTCCCAAATAGCTGGGACCACAGGTGTGCATCACCATGCCTGGGTAATTTTTAAATTTTTTGAGGGAAAGGAGTCTCACTATATTGCCCAGGCTGGTCTAGAACTCCTGAACTTAAGCAGTTCTCCTGCTTTGGCTTTGTAAAGCACTGGGGCTATAGGCATGAGCCACTGCGCCTGGCTCCCAGTGAATTTTTTTAAGTATCTACATTGTGCCATGTACGGTGCTGAAATTTTTCATATGTAATGTTACTTGATCACCTCATTTCTAAGAGGTAGATATTGTTAGACTCATTTTAAAATGATGAAATTGAGGTCCAGAGAGTTATACAACTTGTTCAAAGTTTTATGTTACATGGCTGGTAAGTTAGTCCAAAATTTGAATCCAGTCTGTCTTCATTTATTCACCCATTGACTCAATAAATATTCATCGAGATTGCCTACGTGCAAGGCCGTGTGGTAACTTATCAGGATACAATAGTAAATAAGATAGACCTTGACTGGAACCTAAAATCTTGTGAGGCTAGTCTGGGGGCTCAACAGACAAAATAGGGTGATAATGATAGGAATCTGTGCTGAGAACTTGGACTGTGCACAGGAGGAGCATCTTGGTGGTCAGGGAGGGATTTCTGAAGAATGAGTTGAAATTCTCTAAGTGAAATAGGAGGAAGAAGTGCATGCTAAGAACACAAAACATGTTATGCAAAGGAGTTGAGGTGTGAGAAATATTAGCACGTTCAGGGAAGGTGAGTGGTTTAGCATGGCCAGGCAGATGGCTGCAGGTAGGGGCAGGATGGCTGCAGGTAGAGGCAGGTACACTCAGGCTGAAGCATTAAGCATTTTGTGTGTCACAAGAATTTTAATTTTATCCTGAAAGAAGTGATCCATATTCCTTGCTGTTGCCACTAAACAGATTTTGGTGGATAACTAGCAGATTTTATCTCATGCCAAACCCCCAATTTAGGGATCTTATACTTCCTATTACCTTTGCCTGGAAATGCTCTGCCAAAATAATTATTCCAAGTCACTCAAGTTTCTGCTTAAATTTCATCTCTTTGAAAAGGCCTGCTTTAATCACCCCATTTAAAACAGAATATTATCTTCCCCTCACTCTTTCTCTTACTCTGCTTTAATTTCAACAAGCACTTATTACTATCTAAAATCACATTATGTATTTGTTTGTGTATTTTTTAATGGTCTAACCCCCTCAGTAGAATGTTAAGCTACATGAAAGTAGGGACTTTGTCTTGTTCACTATGGAATCCTCCTTGTCTGAATAAGCATTGAATATAGGAAGTGCTCAACAAATATTTGTTGAATGGATGAGATTTACTGAATGAATAAATCATTAAGTATTCACTCGTTCAATTACCTGCCTAAACACTCACATATATCTCATTCTGAACACCTTTGCTTCAATCATTAGTAAAAGAGGTCTTATTTAAAGATAGATCCTTATACCCTTAAAAATAATTTCACTTGGCCAGGCGCAGTGGCTCACGCCTGTAATCCTAGCACTTTGGGAGGCCTAGGTGGGCCGATCACGAGGTCAGGAGATGGAGACCATCCTGGCTAACACGGTGAAACCCTGTTTCTACTAAAAATAAAAAAAAATAAATAAATAAATAAAAAAATAAAATTAGCCAGGCATGGCGGCGGGTGCCTGTAGTCCCAGCTACTCAGGAGACTGAGGCAGGAGAATGGCGTGAACCCGGGAGGCGGAGCTTGCAGTGAGCCGAGATCGCACCACTGCACTCCAGCCTGGGCGTCAGAGCGAGACTCCGTCTCAAAATAAATAAATAAATAAAAAATAATTTCACTTTTCCCCTTTCCTCCACTCCCCAATCCCAGCACCTCTCTACCTGCGGAACACTGTATTTCCCCTCTCCCTCATCACTATCAACCATCCCTGAGTTTTACTAAGATATTTTAGTTTAACAGGACTTATTATAATATCCTTGCTAATTGTAAAAACTTCCATGAAGGGCGATTCGTGATTTTAAAAAAATATTGCAGAAGCATTTATCCCTTGATCTTCCAGTCAAGTTCTAGGATGTATTGTATCTACATGTCTGGACACATAAAATTTCTAGGTACAAAATTATTCATGGCAGCATTGTTTGTAATAGCAAAATATTGGGAAATTACCCAAGCATCCAGCAATGGATGATAATTTAATAAACTGTGGTTAGTTCATACAATGGAATACTTGTAGCTGTAAAAAAGAAACAAAAAAAGAAAAGAAAAAGAGGCTATTCTCCATTTACTAATATGGATTTTTTCCTATGATAATTATTGATAAGTGAAGAAAATAATTCAGCATAAATACATATATTTATAGTATAATAAAAGAAAAGTATATATATGTTCCTAATTATTTGAATTTCCATTAGAAAACACTGAAAAGATACAAAATATAAAAAGATTACCTGTAAGGGACAAGGAAAAATCAGGGTGAATACACAGAGAGGTGGGATAGAGACTTTTCAGTCTATATCTTTTTGTAACTTTTCTAGTTTTTAACTATGTGAATGTATTACCTATTTGAACATCATAATTTTTAGGTGTTGAAAATTCTTATTTCCCTTGCAACATGTCCTTTCTTGCTATAGGCTGTATGGGAGGGAGCTGGGGCCTTTGGGAGGTGATAAGGTGAATGGAATTAGTACCCTTATTTGATGTGGGGGTGATTCAGTGAATCGAATTAGTGCTTTTATAAAAGAGAACCCAGGGAGTCCCTTGCCCCCTGCCATATGAGGACACAGTGAACACATGGCTGTCTACGAACCAGGAAGGCAGCCCTCACCAGACACTGAATCTGCCTGCACCTTTATCTTGGACTGTCCAGGCTCCAGAACTGTGAGAAATAAAAATTTCTGTTGTGTATAAGCCACCCAGTCTATGGTAATTTTGTTATAGCAGCCCACATTGGCTAAGATGTCTCTGTTCAAAAATCCTTATCTAGGCTGGGCGTGGTGACTCATGCCTGTAATCCCAGCACTCTGGGAGGCCAAGGGGGGTGGATCACTCAAGGTCAGGAGTTTGAGACCAGCCTGGCTAACATGGTGAAACCCTATCTTTACTAAAAATACAAAAATTAGCTGGGCATGGTAGCATACACCTGTGATCCCAGCTACTCAAGAGACTGAGGCAGGAGAATCGCTTGAACCCAGGAGGTGGAGGTTGCACGGAGCCGAGATTGCCACTGCACTCCAGCTTGGGCAACAGAAGGAGACTGTCTCAAAAAAAAAAAAAAAAAAAAAAAAAAAAAAAAAAAAAAAAAAAAAATTATCTAGCACTCCATTTTGATTTACATGGATAGACAGAAAACACACGAATAAATATGAGATAAAATGAGAGAAACAGTCAAGCATTTCTCATCACTAGTCCTCTCCTCGTTTTCTTCCCCTTTATTGAAATGTCTGTTCTTTTTCATTTGTTTTATTAAAGTTCTTTCTTGAGTATTTTCTTTAGTTGGGATAACCAGGTCGTATACTTTCTTAATCTGAAAGATGAATAATCTCTTGGCTGGAAATAGAAATTCTGGACTTTGGTTCTTTTGTGTTAAATAGACTGTAGATGTTGATTTCATGGTCTTCAAGCTTCTACTGTTGTGTAAATAAAATCTAATACCAGTGAGGTATATTTTGCTTTTGCTCTTTCTGTTTGGATACTTGTAATATTTCCCCCTTAACCTTAAAATTGAGGAATATTCCTTGGATATGCCTACATTTTTTCAGTGCTCCCTGGAATTTAGTGGATTATAATATATAGCTTTGGAACTTTCTTAATCTTAGTTAATGTTCTTCTTCTTCTTTTTTTTTTTTTTGTTATTATTGCCTGTCTTATATCTGTTCCTTTTTAAATTTGTCTGAAAACTCTTTTGCTCACCTGTTAGCCCTTCTGGATCTCTCCTCAAAGGCTCACTGTTGCCCTCATGATTTCTAGTGATGTTCCTTAGATGGTTTGAGAAGTTTCTTCATCTTGATTTTCCATGCCACTACTCTGCATTTAAACAGTGGTCATTCTATCCTTCAATTTATTCCATTTTTAATGGAAATTTTGGTATTCAGTCCCAGGAAGTATTTTTATGCTGCGCTTGAAGCTCTTTATTGGTATTGACTGTGTTCTTGCTAATACCACAGTGCCAATGATGGTAATCACAGAGTAGGTGCTCATTGGGTATTTGTGAAATGATTTTATTTAAAAATGTTATTCTTGTTCAATTGTTGCCTTATCCACCAGCAACTCTAGTTTTATTCTAATGATCTTTGCTCTCAGAATGCCAGGCTACTTAAGTGTGCCTTGAAGTATGGGCTCAGGTATGGTTTGTGGAGCGCCTCGAATTTTGACAACTGGAATAAAAGATGGCAAAGTGGTCCGTAGCCCTCTGGGCTGCCATGCCACCACCTTGGAAACAGAAGGGGCTCCCCTCTTTCCAGGTCTCCTTCAGCCTGCCTACCTCAGGTAGAATGCAGCCCTCCAGGTAGGCCTATCTCCAGCCTCACCCTCAGCCACACTCCCAAAGCTGAGAGAACCCTTCCCTAGGAGTTCGTGGAGCTCTGCCAGTCAGACTCCCTCCAGAATCCTTCACCTTCCAGTCCTCTACTCCCCGCTCCGTGTTGCCAAGCACTTCGTTCTTAGGTAACCCAAGAGTGAGGTAACGGCATGCCAGATCTCCTCAGTGAGATTCCTCAAAGCAGGCTTCCAGTGAGCCCAGCTGTCCAGTGACCCCAGCAGCCTTTTGACTTAGCAGGGCAGGTAGGCTGAAGATGAAAGTTAAACGGAGTTAAAGGTCACAGTCTCCTCCGTCCATTTATTTTACTTTTTGTGTGATTCTTCTTTAGGTGTAACTTTTTAAAATATTTATTAACTTTTCTTCAGTTTCCTATAATGTTCCTTTCCACTTATTGTAATTGCTGAGATATTTGGATTTATTTCTACTGTTCTACCTCGTAGTTTTTCTATTCTTTTACCTTTATCTCTCCTCTCCTCTCTTCCTTTTTGTAGAATAGATGGATTGTTCTTTAATCTTGTTTTCCTTCCTCTGGAGGTTTGGAAGCTTTAGGTTATATTCTTCTTGTTTTATTTTAGTTTTTTGGTAATTATCCTTCAATTCTTAACATATATGCTGAATTACATATTTTTCTAACAAATTCTTAACTTATTTCCCATATTGGTTCTCCTTACAAAGGTCTTAAATGCTTTATTATCCACTGAAAACTACTGCCATTTCTCCTTGTTATATTGTCTAGAGTTTTGGTTCCATCCAATTATTAAACACAAAATGTATAACTTATTTTTTATTTATTTAATCTTTATTTTTATTTTGAGACAGAGTCTAGCTTGGTCACCCAGACTGGAGTGCAGTGGCGTGATCTCGACTCACTGCAATCTCTGCCTTCTGGGTTCAAGCAATTCTCATGCCTCAGCTTCCCAAGTAGCTGGGATTACAGGCGTGAACCAACACATCTGTCTAATTTTTGTATTTTCTGCAGAGATGGGATTTCGTCATATTGGCCAGACTAGTCTATAACTCCTGACCTCAGGTGATCCACCTGCCTCAGCCTCCCAAAGTGCTGGGATTACAGGCGTGGGCTACCGCACCTGGCTATAACTTATTTTTTATACCAATTCCATTCTTTGAACACATATTTACTAAGTACATACCTTGTGTCAGGTGCCATTCTAGACACTGGGATCTAGTAGCGAACAGCATAGACAGGGCTCCTGCTCTCCTAGGTCTTAGAACTTACATTCTAGTTTTCCTCATTGCTTCTGGCATCCTACTCCTTCATGGGGATTTCTGGATGGTAAACCCTCCCAATGTCTTTAGGTGTGAACATTTTCTTTTCACTCTCATTCTTGAGTTATATAGTTTAGCTAGGTATGGAATTCTATTTTGACAGTTATTTTCCTCTGTTCTTTATAATACAAATCATTTTTGCCCATCTGGCTCTCTTAGTTCTCTGCTTTGCTTGTCCTCTGATTAGTATGACAATTAGTCAGTTCTATGTGCTTCCTGAGAAATAAATGCTCCTTTCTCACAGACAGTGTGAACGTGGGTGTATGTGCACATGCACATGTGCACACAGACTGGAGCCTGCCCAATACAAGATAAAGTGCAGGCAGATTCAGCGCCTGGTGAGGGCCACCTTCCTGGTTCATAGCCATCTGCTCACTCTATGAGGACAGGATAGGGAGGGCATATGGCAAATGGCTAGGAACACTCATGATTTCATTTGTGGTTTTCCAACTGAAGCATGCTTATATTCTGATGGGAATGACCTAGTCCATTAATCACAAAACTTGACTTTTTAACATACAGGGGAGATAACTGATGGAACAAAATCCCCCAAAAGGCCAGAAGCAGACCAGTGACTAGATTATGTGACATTTTTGTGTAAGTTAGAAAAGATACCCCTCTCTCCAAGTAGGATAGACTTACGCCTGGGTAGATGGATTGGGGAGTAAAGTGTTAGCCAGACCCTAGCACCTACTGTCTTCAATCAAGTGCCCTTGTGCAGAATCTGAACTGAACAACCACAGCTAGCCTGGACATAGCATAGGAGACGAGGTGAGGGTGGCCTCTGAAACAGGGAGGAGCACTTCTTCCTTTGAAGCAGAGGAGGCGAGCACTGCTTAATGATTGCTACAAATATATATATAAATAATACATGCTACAAATTCATATATATTTAAATATATATTTTGTTTAAACTATAAATAATATAGTAACTGGAATAACATATATTGTGAATTATTGACTTGCATCTCATCTCAAGTCACCAAGTAAACACATATCTTCTAACCAGCCCTGGGAAATGTCAAGCTTCTTACCCTTTCAAAACCACAAAAGTCTGCTCTGGAAAACTAGAAGAAAAGAAAAAAACTTTAATATTTGCTTGCATATCAGAAGGCCTAACAAAACATAGCAATTTAAATTGTACCAAAGGAAATAAACCATATACATTCCTTGAAAAAAATTATACCAAAATTATATGTTTTTTCTATCCTAGCAGTTAAGATAGCCAAACATTAAAAGCAGACTCTGATATAGTTTATACAATATCCTGGGAGTTTCCCCATCAGTCTTTGCCTCATTTCATTATTTTATTAATTTACTTATACCTTAGTGTGATTCCAGAAGAAAACCATGCCTTTTAATGATTTAAATGGAAGAATTAAGAAGTATGCAGGTGGGCTGGGTGCGGTGGCTCACACCTGTAATCCTAGCACTTTGGGAGGCTGAGGCAGGTGGATCACGAGGTCAGGAGTTCAAGACCAGCCTGGCCAACATGGTGAAACTCCGTCTCTTCTAAAAATACAAAAATTAACTGGGTGTGGTGGCACATGCCTGTAATCCCAGCTACTTGGGAGGCTGAGGCAGGAGAATTGTTTGAACCCAGGAGGAGGAGATTGCAGGGAGCTGAGATCACGCCACTGCACTCCAGCCTGGCGACAGAACGAGACTCAGTCTCAAAAAAAAAAAAAAAAAAAAAGAAGTGTGCTGGCATATGCAAGTCTGCTGCCCACTTGGGTTTAGGAAGGCACACCCTCAACCTATTATTTTCTCCTTTGCCACTCTGTTTCTTCTGCCCAGACCAGAGTAGTCCGGAGATCAGGACTTACAATATACAATCCCTGTCTACTTCTCTGCACTTTGAATTTAAGCCATTGTAGCGTTCCTGGTTTCAGCTCTCTGTTTTAGCAATTATATAATAAGCATGCAAAAACAACAACAACAACAACAACAACAACAACAACAACAACCCATATCCACTAGTCATCTGAGCAACAAATGGTACTTTCTCAGAGATGGTGAAGAAGGTTCAGGTATATGTGAATATTCTTATACCTGAAGAAAGATAATAATTACCACGTATAAGAAATATCTGCCTCTCAATCAATACCATTTCCCCTTCTTTACTTCCCTCTATCTTTTCTCCTGCTGATCCCAAGTCTTTATTGCTGGTCTCATCTCTGTTGTGGTAATTTTTGAGAGGTATTTGTTAACATGTTTAAGAATTTTATGATATATGCATATTAACAATCTTCACCTAAATGTGTATTTCCCTTTGCTCAATCCCAACACTTACTTTTCACTTATGTTACTTTGTAATACTATATGTGGCTTTATAAATTACCTTAAAGCATTTGGGTAACATACATAGCTATAAATAAATGGATCAATCAATAGGTAGGTAGACAGATCTTTTCTACATGTATATATTTAAAACTTACTATAAATTCATACAGCAATAAAACTAGCACCATTTCCAAATTATATATTCAACACTACGAGGCAAAGGAAAAAGTTGCTGTATTATGCCTTTGTTTTTCGAAAGAAAGAAGCATTTCAATTTTAAGGTACACCACACATAACTCAAGTATTAAATATTTCTTTTTGTGTCACAGAAGATATTTAAGGTTAGCTACTAGTTACAAAGCAATTTACATACCGATAAAATGTGGTGTGATGGATAACGAAGATCTTCACTTACAAAAAGGCCCAAAGAGGTGAGGACGATTAAAAAATGATTTGTTAAAACCATATCCACCAATGAAAGGTCTTCATGGTCTAAACCAAGAAATCATACCATGGGTTAAAAATTAAGAAAAAAGTGAGCTCCTTAGTGAAGCAAAGACAATTTATAGATATTAATGAAATACTGATATAAGTAAAATGCTCAAGATGAAGGCAATGTTAGAGGAGTTACCTCCTTGAAGTTGGGAATAGATAACCTCTGTCATGTTAAACCATGTGGTATCAGAATAATGCCAGAATCCACAAAAAGTTATGCCTATGTAAATACCTGCCATGAAAGAAAAGGAAAATTAAAGCCAGGCAACTTTACAAGGTGAGTCACTCAATTGTATGGTGTTAGGCCTTCAGGGGCAAGAGCCCAGAGTCAGTTCTATCTTCCAACTTGTTGTCCTCTCTTGCCTCAACTCCCTCTCAGCACTTTGACTCTCACTTCCCCAAGCTTTGGAAAGATGAAGTAACTTCAAGTTACACCACATAATATTAGCCAACCATCTGACTGACTCCTAGAATGATTACTGCTGGGAATAATATGCCCTTAAAAATCAATCCTCTTAAGGTATTGGTTCATTCTCTTAAAGTATCTTCCAAATTGTACTGTATCTTTTTTTACATAGAAGGGCATCAGAATATGCCACCCCAAAATATGCCACTTTGGTTTAAGGATTTTTTTTTTACCTGAAGGCAATTGAGAATCAATAAATGCAGTCTCTGCCCTCCCTTTATCTGCTTAAAAGCAAGCATAAATTGCCCCTTGTACCAGAAAAAAAAAAAAAGAGCATTTTATCACTGGAGATAGGGAGCCCTTATCTGCCATTAGTTCCCCTATATATTTTCTAGTCACAATTTCCTTACAGCTAATTGTTCCTTGATTCCTAAATCTTCCTTTGTGAAAATGGTACATAATTTCCTGATTTAACCACTTGAGCTTCACTTCTTTTTTGTGAACTGCCATGCACATAAATAATTAAAAAAAAATTTTGTGCCTTTTATCCTGTTAATCTGTTATTTGGGCTGGGCATGGTGGCTCACACCTATAATCTCAGCACTTGGAGAGGCCGAGGCAGGAGGATCACTTGAGCCCAGTAGTTTGAGACCAGCCTGGGCAACGTAGTATAACCCTGTCTCTACGAAAAATGCAAAATTAGCCTGGTGGTGCATGCCTGTAGTCCCAGCTACTCAGAAGGCTGAGGTGAGAGGATTGCTTGAGCTTGGGAGATCAAGGCTGTAGTGAACTATGATCATGCGACTCCAGGCTGGAGACAAAGAGAGACCCTATCTCAAAAAAAAAAAAAATCTATTATTTGTCGATTTAATTCATAGAGCCCTATTCACTAAGCATAAGAGAACAGAGGAAAATTTTTCCTCCCTAACAGTACCCTTCTAAGCATAAAGATGCTCCTATTTCAGGAATACAATTTTAGTTAATAATAACTTTTTAAAACTCCAAAGAAGAAAATTAAAATGTAAACTCCAAGAGAGGAAAAACTATGATTTACTTTTTTATTTGTGACTTTAAAAATAGAAAAAACTTTTGCTAAAGTTTCATTAAAACCTTGTAAATGAAGAAGACTGAACACATCACAAATCCTAAGAGTACTCTGTTCCCCGACCCCATCTTTTCTTGGTCTTAGGTAGGAATGTCTGGAGTCTTTTGTGTTTTAAATGTGAGGTGCTGATCTGAAGTTTTGTCAAAGGACATAACTACTCGGCTGGGGAGGAGGGGAGGCTAAGGACCCTTGGCAATCTAACACATATACTTTATTTCCAAAAGAGGACATTTGTAGAATGAGTCATATTGTGAAGTGTGAGTTTTAACTGCCAGCTCTTTTCTGTTTAAGGAAAGCTGTAGAAGGAAGTGTTATTTATTATTGTATACTTTTTCCAGGAAGAGGAAAACTAAAGACAAACTTTGCCTTTCTGAGAGTTAAGTCTAGTTTTACAGATAATGGTGGAAATTCTTTTTTTTTTTTTTTAATTTGACAGAGTCTCACTCCACCACCTAGGCTGGAGTGCAGTGGCACAATCTCCACTCACTGCAACCTCTGCCTCCCAGGTTCAAGTAATTCTCGTGCTTCATCCTCCTGAGTAGCTGAGATTACAGGTGTGCACCACCATGTCTGGTTAAATTTTAGTAGTTTTGGTAGAGACAGGGTTTCGCCATGTTGGCTAGGCTGGTCTCGAACTCCTGACCTCAAGTGATCTGACCGCCTCGGCCTCCCAAAGTGCTGAAATTACAGGTGTGAGCCTCCACCCAGCCTAACAGTGGAACATTTTAAGTGGGAATAATTATAGATGTCCAGCATGCTATCACATGACCAGATTCTTGCAAAAAATGACTAATGCAGAAAGAATAAAATAAACACTTTATGCTGGTTAATATTTACAGACTAAAATTAAGTTATAGGCTACTCTCTGTGACAAACTATCCCAGGGCTTCCAGAAGCTGATGCAGACCATTGTGAAAAGTTTAGCTTTTATTCTAATGGCAAAGGGAATCCACAGGAGTGTTGGAAGCAGGGAAGTGATGTGATCTGGTTTATACTTGAGAACATCATTCTGGTAGGTGTATGGAGGCTGGTTTGGAAATAGATCATTCAAGAGGCTGTTAATTAAATAAAAAAATGTTGACTTGACTTAAGATTTTAGCAGAGGAGTGAGGTGGTCACATTGGGGATGGACCCTGGAGACAGCACAGTTGGGGAATGTTGTGAGGGTAAGAGCAGTCAAGAATGTGTCCTAGATTTCAATTCTGACCAATTTAATACTAATTGGGATGAGAAATACTGGAGAGAAACAGATTTTTCGAGGGAGATGAATCAAGAGTTCTGGAATAGACTTGTTGTATTTGAGATGCTCATTAGCCATCAAGAAGAAATGCAGGCCAGGCGCAGTGGTTCAAGCTGTAATCCCAGCACTTTGGGAGGCCGAGACGGGTGGATCACAAGGTCAGGAGATCGAGACCATCCTGGCTAACATGGTGAAACCCCGTCTCTACTAAAAAATACAAAAACAAAAACTAGCCGGGCGAGGTGGCGGGCGCCTGTAGTCCCAGCTACTCAGGAGGCTGAGACAGGAGAATGGCATGAACCCGGGAGGCGGAGCTTGCAGTGAGCTGAGATCAGGCCACTGCATTCCAGCCTGGGTGACAGAGCGAGACTCTGTCTCAAAAAAAAAAAAAAAAAAGAAATGCATAATAGACAGCTGAAGAGAGGAGTAGTTTTGTTTTAAAGGGGTGGTCAGCAGCAGCAATACAGATTTGGGAATCATCAGCCTGAAGATGGCATTACTACCATCAAACTGGCAAGTCTTCCAGAAGGAGAATGTGGTAACTTAAGGAAGGAGAGCCAAAAACAAAGCCCTAGGTTCATCAGCATTTAGGGGTCACACCAAAAAGGAGCCCTCCTAGAAAACTAAAGAGCGACCAATGAGAAAAGATAAAGAACTTGAAAGTATTATCAAAAAAGCTAAAAGAAGAAAGTGTTTTGAGCAGAGACTGGTCGACTGTGTTAAATGCTGCTGGAAAGGAAAGTAGAATGGGCATAAAAGACTGGCTGTTGGAATTGGCAATATGGAAATTGTGAGTGGCCTTGAGAAGAAATGTTTTAGTAAAGTGATGGAAACCAGAGTCTGATTTGTAGTGGAAAGAAGATAAAACTGGAGGTGGAAAAGCAGCATCATCTACACTAAATTCTGGCCTTGAATATTTTTTTTGAAGGGGAGATAGAAGTAAAGTGAGATAAATGAAGGTTTTGTTTAATTAAGATGGGGGATATTAGGGTACATCTCTCTCCTAATGGATACAATCCAGTGAGGAGGAAGAGTATGATGATGTTGGAGAGAAAGATGAGAATTGCACAACAGATGCAAGAGCAAGGTTGTTCAGATGACTGCAAGGAATGGGATCCAGAACACAAGGGCTGAAGGGTAGCCTTTGATTGCAGTAGAGACATTTCTTACAGTGCAAGAGGCAGAAAAGGCAAAGCATACAAATGCAGGTATGATGGCACATTTCCAGTTGCAACAATGTGGTTTCTATAACCAATCTTTATTTTCTCTGAAGTATTATATAAACGAACAGCCAAGAATAAGAGGGGAAGAGTATTTGAGGAGTGGAAAGAAGTGTGATAAATTTATTTTGCAGAGTGGGAAAATAAATATATGAGGGAAGAGTGATAGGATTTATAGACAGTAGGCTTTATAGGCAGTGCTGAGTGCCCACTTAAGATTCATGATCATGAATTTAGAGTGAGACTGGTCAGTGAAATGTCAAAATGAGACTAGCGTGCAATTTTTCCCCAGCAATATTCTGCTCTTCCAGGACAGGAGCAGAGGTGGTTTTAGAGTTGGGGTTGGGCAGGCAAGGAAGAAAAAGAAGGGCAAGGGAGTTACAAAAGTATTTAAAAAGATGGACTCTGAGAATTATGGTGAGAACAGAGGAAAATAAGGATGTTGGGGAGTGAAAAAAAGTGGTAGTGACAATGGATTAAGATCTCAATAAGATCAAAGAAATGTTGAAGTGTGAGTACTAGAACAGACTGACAGAATAAGAGGCAGTGGACAGAGTGTAATATGTAGGTACTACGGATTTCAGGGACAATGACATTAGAGATGACAAGGTGAGGAGCATAATCATTTAAATCTTTACTCCATCTTGAGTTAACTTTTGTATATGGAGAAAGGCAAAGATCCAGTTTCATTTTTCTTTTGCATATGGCTAGCCAGCCAACCCAGCACCATTTATTGAATAGGGTCTTTTCCCCAATGCTTATTTTTGTTAACTTTGTTGAAGATCAGATGGTAGTAGGGGTGTGGCTTTATTTCTGGATCCTCTATTCTGTTCCATTGGTCTGTGTCTGGTTTTGTACCAGTACTATGCTGTTTTGGTTACTGCAACCTTGCAGTATAGTTGGAAGTTGGGTAATGTGATACCTCAGGCTTTGTTCTTTTTGCTTAGGATTGCTGTGGTTATTTGGGCTCTTTTTTGTTCCATATGATTTTTAGAATAGTTTTTTCTAATTCTGTGAAAAATAACATTGGTAGCTTGATAGGAATAGTGTTGAATCTGTAGACTGCTTGAGCAGTATGGCCATTTTGATGATAATGATTCTTCCAATCCATGAGCATGAACTGTTTTTCCATTTGTTTGTATCATCTATGTTTTATTTCAGTAGTGTTTTGTACTCCTCCTTGTAGAGATATTTCACCTCCTTGGTTAGATGTATTCCTAGGGAGGTGTGTGTGTGGGGGTGGGGTATTGTAAATGGGATTGTGCTCTTGATTTGGCTCTCAGCTTGAATGTTATTGGTGTATAGGAATGCTACTGATTTTTCTATGTTGCTTTTTGTATCTTGAAACTTTGCTGAAATTGTTTACCAGTTCTAGGAGCTTTTTGGTAGTCTTTAGGGGTTTCCAGGTATAAAATCATACTGTCAGCAAAGAGAGAGAGTTTGACTTCTTCTATTGGATGCCTTCTTCTCCTATTTGGATGCATTTTATTTCTTCCTGTTGCCTGATTGCTCTGGCTTAGACTTCCAGTACTGTGTTGAATAGAAGAGGTGAGAGTGAGCATCCTTGTCTTGTTCTGGTTCTCAAGGGGAATGCTTCCAGCTTTGGCCCATTCAGTATAATGTTGTCTGTGTGTTTGTCATAGATGTCTCCTATTATTTTGAGGTCTGTTCCTTCAATGTCTTGTTCACTGAGAGTTTTTAACATGAAAGGATGTTAGGTTTTATCAAAGGTTTTCTCCACATCTATTGATATCATTATAGAGCTTTTGTTTTTAGTTCTACTTATATGGTAAATCACATTTTTGTGTTATTTAAAAAATGTCAATAGCTTTTTGGGTACAAGTAGTTTTTTGTTACATGGATGAATTATGTAGCTGTGAATTCTGAGATTTTAGTGCAACCATCACCCGGGTAGTGTACATTGTACCTAATGTGTGGTTTTTTATCCCTCCCTCCCTCCCAACCTCCCCATTCTGGGTCTCCAAAGTCCATTATATCACCCTATATGCCTTTGCTTGCTCATAGCTTAGCTCCCCACTTAGAAGTGAGAACATACAGTTTTTGGTTTTCCACTCCTGTGTTACTTCACTTAGAATAATGGCCTCCAGCCCCATCTAAGTTGCTGCAAAAGACATTGTTTCATTCCCTTTTATGGCTTAGTAGTATTCTATGGTGTATGTATCCACACTTTCTTTATCTATTCATTAGTTGATGGGCACTTTGGTTTGTTACACATCTTTGCAATTGTGAATTGTGCTGCTATAAACATATGTGTGCAAGTGTCTTTTTCACATAATGACTTTTCCTTTGGGTAGCTACCCAGTGGTGGGATTGCTGGAGCAAATGGTAGATCTACCTGTAGTTCTTTAAGGAATCTCCACACTGTTTTTCATAGAAGTTGTACTAATTTACATTCCCACCAGCAGTGTATAAGCATTCCCTTTCCCCCACATCCATACTGCCCAAAACAATCTACAGATTCAATGCAATTCCCATCAAAATACCAACACCATTTTTCACAGAATTAGAAAAAAAATCCTAAAATTCATAATGAACCAAAAAAGAGCGCAAATAGCTAAAGTATTCCTAAGCAAAAAGAATAACATTTCTTGATTTGCATATGTTGAACCAATTTTGCATCCCAGGAATGAAGCCTATTTGATCGTGATGAATTAACTTTTTTTTTTTTTTAGATGGAGTTTTGCTCTTGTCACCCAGGCTGGAGTGCAATGGCGCAGTCTCAGCTCACTGCACCCTCCGCCTCCCGGGTTCAAGAGATTCTCCTGCCTCAGCCTCTCAAGTAGTTGGGATTGCAGGCACCTGCTACCACGCCCTACTAATTTTTATATTTTTGTAGAGATGGGATTTCACCATGTTGACCAGGCTGGTCTCGAACTCCTGACTTCAGGTGATTTGCCCACCTCAGCCTCCCCGAAGTGCTGGGATTACAGGTGTGAGTCACTGTGCCCAGCCTTGAATTAACTTTTTATTTTTATTTTTTCATTTTTATTTATTTATTTTAATAATATTTATTTATTTATTTTATTATACTTTAAGTCCTGGTATACATGTGCAGAATGTGCAGGTTTGTTACATAGGTGTATATGTGCTATCCCTGCTCTTGCCCTCCATCCCCCGACAGGCCCTGATGTGTGATGTTCCCCCCACTATGCCCATAGGTTCTCATTGTTCAACTCCCACTTATGAGTGAGAACCTGTGGTGTTTGGTTTTCTGTTCCTGTGTTAGTCTGCTGAGAATGATGGTTTCCAGCTTCATCCATGTTCCTGCGAAAGACATAAACTCACTCTTTTTTTTACGGCTGCATAGTAATATGCTGCTGGATTCTATTTGCTACTATTTTGTCAAGAATTTTTCTGTCTATGTTCATCAAAATATTGGCTTCTAGTTTTCTTTTTTTGTTGTGTCTTTGCCAGGTTTTGGTATCAGGGTGATGTACTTCCCCTCAAATCTAAAATAAAAGTTAAAATTATTAAATAAAAATTTTTAAGAAGAATACTACCATAGGAGTAAGATAGGGGAAAGATCATTGTAGGAAAAGAAGCCTTGAAGCTGGGTACTGTGTGGATCATCCACATGGATGGTGAAGTTACTAAAAACAGTGATGAGGAAGGAGAGGAACAGTGGAGAGGAAGGCAGGGACCCAGAGGTTAAACTTGTAAATCAATGACTGTGAGTGGTGAGGAGGTCACCAAATGCTGGCAACCAAGAAGAGTTAGAGGGAGGTAAAGTCTGAGTTCAAAATGTTCCTGGTTTCAAACAAGATGACAGGAGTAATGATTAAGCAGTAATCCTAAAGAGCAAAGACAACAACCCCCACCCTGGGTTTTGAGATATGTGATACGTGGGAGGGCTGAGGGGAAAGAATGTCATCTGGGGATGACCAGGCACTCTTTATGGAAAGAAAGTTAAGGGACCACTCAGAGAAAAAGTGAGTGATATGGGGGAGTTTGTTAATGACAGGCCACAAATTCTAATGAAAGGATTTGGCCTCACAAACAAGGCCTCACAAAGGAATTGCTAGTTGGATGTGGTGGTGTGCACCTGTAATCCCAGCTATATGGGAGGCTGAGGTGGGAGGATTGCTTGAGCCTGGGAGGTTGAGGCTGTAGTGAGCCATGATTGTGCCTTTGCATTCCAGCCTGGGCAACAGAGAGAGACCCTGTCTCAAAAAAAAAAAAAAAAAAAAAAGAAAAGAAAAAGAAAAAAATGAATTGCTGGTTCAGGCAGTCACAGCTTGATACTGTGAGAACTTCCTTTTTTGCTTCAGCACAGTGGTGACCAGTTCGGGAAAAGGTGGTTTCACCTAAAGAACCTGTTGCTGAAGTTGTTTGTTTTCTTGAGAGGTTGAGGTGGCCTCATGAGTGTGATCCCAAGGAATTAAGACTGCTGCTTCTCTCCCATGACTTTCATTTGTAAGGCAGAATCAAGCATGAGGAGTTGAGAATGACCCCTCTCCTGTGGCTCATGGAAGTAAGGTAGGTATTGGTGTTTGGATAAAGATGAGGAGGAGGAGGTCCTGGCTAGGACCTCCTACTCACAGAACAAGATAAGAAAAGGAGCCAAATTTCTATCTGGATTGACATAGTGTAGCATATGACAGCAGAGAGTGGAAAAAGACACATTTATTAGGTTGGTGCAAAAGTAATCGTGGTTTTTGCCATTAAAAGTAATTGCGAAAACCTCAATTACTTTTGCATCAACCTAGTAAAACTAAAGGAATTCAGCAGAAACAGACTGTAAGCCATTAGGAAGTCAAAGAGATTTGGGCAAGATTATTTGTCTATCCCTATGCTGATGCATACTGTTTTAATCTGTTGCTTTATATTAAGTCATGCTAGGATAAATTTTTGTTCTTTTTATTTTCTCTAAAATTATGTTTGCTATTCATGGTGTATCATTCGCCCATATGAATTTTGTGTTTGGCTTGCCGATTTCTACACCCTCCCACACACACACACGCGCACACACACACACACACACACACACACCCCAAAAACATTGTTATAATTTTTCTTGGAATCATATTGAATTGATTGATAAATTTGTAATAAATTGTATTTGTAATAAATTTATTTATAAAATAAATCTTTATAATACCAGAAGTTCCTGCTTATAAACATGAAATCTCTTATTTATTTTGGTCTTTTTTATTGACCTTCATAGTTTTATAGTTTCTACACAATAGGCCTTGCAACTCCTTTTTTTATTCCTGGGTACTTTTTGGGATTTCTTACCTTAATAGGATTTTTTAAATTGTAATCTTTAATTAGTCCTTGGTGGAATGATTTTTATACATTGTTATTCTATCTCACAACCTTCCAGCATGCGCATATTTGTTCTGAGTTTTTCTATAGATCTTTTTGGATTCTTATGTAGGTATACATATTATCTATAAGTAATAACATTTTGTTTCTTATTCTTTAATTTTTATATGTATTTATTTTTCTTTATATTCACTGAATTTGGTGTCTAGGAGGTCATCAATCAGCTAGGAACAATAATTAGAATAATACTATTAGTAGTTGAAATGTGTAATGACATTGTAATATTGTGATATAAAGAGAAATATATATTTGGTTTTCCCTGGCTCCTGATAGAGAACTACTAAAACCCCCACAATTTCCTGCATGATGGAGTGCTAGTAACATCCTTTGTTCAAACATTTGGTCTCCGGCCTCAGTTCCTGATACAGAACCCCTAAACTCTTTGGAATTTCCTGGGTGATGTGATTGTCTTTTGTTCTAATGAAGCAACTCTTGACAGACCCCCAGATAGCTTTAAGATGTGGGGTGGTTGTCAGAAAAAGCAAGCCATGATTAGAAGCTTAGAGCCTTCAGCCCCTCAGTGCATCTCCCAGGAAGTGGGAAGGGGCTGGAGATTGAATAAATAATTGATCATGCCTATGTAATAAAGCCTCCATAAAAATCCTTACAGTGCAGGTTTTGGTATGCTAAAACACATCTACATCCGGGCGAGGTGGCGGGTGCCTGTAGTCCCAGCTACTCTGGAGGCTGAGGCAGGAGAATGGCGTAAACCCAGGAGGCGGAGCTTGCAGTGAGCTGAGATCCGGCCACTGCACTCCAGTCAGGGTGACAGAGCGAGACTCTGCCTCAAAAAAAAAAAAAAAAAAAAAAAGAAGCTCCTTTACTTGGGAATCTTTCGGACCTTGCCCAACTGTTTACTGTATCCTTTGTTTTGTCCTTTATAATAAACTGGCAAACCTAAATAAATGTTCCCCTGAGTTCTATGGGTTGTGCTAGCAAATTATTGAACTCAAGGAAGGGGTTGTGGGACCTCCCCAAATTATAATTAGTTGATTGGAACTACAACCTAGGACTTGTGACCGGCATTTGAATTGGGGGACAGTCTTGGGGAACTGAGCCCTTAATCTGTTGTTGGTTGGGGAGAAGGGTCTGTGCTAACTCCAGATAGCTAGTGCCAGAATTGAATTAAACCATAGGGCACCTACTTGGTCATCCACAGAGAACTGGAGAATCACTTGGTGTGGAAAATCCATACATTTGGTAGTAGAGTGTTATGAAATGAATATATAGAGAAACAGTTGTTTCTTTCCCTACATAGATGCTCTCAGATATTACAGTAGTAATGAAAAAATGCAAGCATAAACAAAGTAATGTAGTATTTCAGGAACAACAATACCTATTTATACATGGCAGGAATAGCAGATAATCTCTGGGAGAAAGTAACATATTAATGGGGGGCATGGGATAAAGGAAATTAGGAGACACACTAAAGTCACAATTAACATGACAAAAAGTCACAGCAAGAAAACATACTTAGTATATCACACTTGCAAGCAGACAACACACAGCATTGAAGAATAAATTTATAGATATTTTTAGGAAACAATTTTCCTTCCCTATGTCTATGCATTTATTTCTGCTGCCAGTTAAACATTACTGTTATAAAATACAAATGCCAACATCAACATTTAATGTAGCTGTAAACCTACCATCAAATAGTGTATCCATAATGAAGCCTAGTAATGCCACGTCATTGGCACAGGGGCATTTTGTCACTTTGAGCTCTACCACACGTGGATATACTTTACCCATCTCACTTTCTGGAATCTCAACCCCAGGAGCCCACTGAAGAATCGGTTCTGCAGAAATCAAATTTGGGTGTTTAAATGGTGGGAGCACCCTTGAAAATGGAACATTGCTACTTTCCTTTAAAGGTTTTAAAAGAACTATGTAAATAAACCGTTCTATAGTTCAAAAAAGGTGTATTACCTCACTCTGCATTGGTTAAAAATCAGTCAGTGACTATTTTCCAGGATATAAGGAGTAAAGTCTAATTCCCCTTGATGGGGGGCTGGCAAGGTTACATTGCAGCATGTGGAATGGGAGAGATTGCTTTGGCCACATTTGAAAAATACCATTTGCCACAGGATCTGTCCCTAGAAATGAAATTGCTGGATCACAGAATACACATATTTATAACTTCTGAGCCCGCTCATTTACTTTTTGTTCTCTTCCCAATCCCACTGAAATAGCAGTAGATACATAAAAATGAGAATAAATCCAGAGTGGCAGGGGAGAACAGGGACAGTTATCATTAGTGGCCAAGAGACTTAGAGGGATTTCTGGAAGATAGTTGAAAAATACTATTTGCCACAGGATCTATCTGTATAAATGGAATTGCGAAATCACAGAATACATTTATAACTTCTGCTTCAAGAGCCTACTCATTTACTTTCTGTTCTGTTCCCAATCTCATTGAAACAACAGTAGGTAGATGAAAATGAGAATAAATCCAGAGTAGCAGTGGTGAACAGGGACAGTTATCATTAGGGGCCAAGAGACTTAGAAGGATTTCTGCAAGATAGAAGTTGGGAATGAGATGCAGAAGAAAAAGCAATCAGAGGTGAGGCATCTCCAATGCAGCACAGGCAGAATAGCAGCACTAGTGGCGAATAAGGTCTTTCACGTGGCAAACCAGGCCTTCCAGAATCTAACGTCCTCTTGGTTCCTCAGCCTTACTTCTTGCCAGAACTGCCCTCCTACTAGAGGCTCTAGTTCACGGGGCTTTAAATATCTGTTTTTCTCACAACCCTATTTTTCAGTCCTCGATGTGAATGTCTTCCTCTTTGGGAAGCCTTCCATGATGCCCTAGAATGAGTGAGGCTCTCCTCCCAGGTGCTCCAATAGGACTCTGCACTCACTGTAACTAGAAGAATCAGGGTACACTCTTCCTCACCAGACCAGGGTAGACAATGAGCCTTTTGAAAGAACATCATCAGACAAGGCTTCACAAATTTTAAAACTTAAAATATTACTTTTGGATATGCAAAGGATTGGAGCTAAAGTCGAATTTTCATGCATTAAAAAAAGGGAGGGTATTTTTTCTTTTGGAAAAAAAATGGGGGAAAAAAAGAGTACAAAAAGTAAGGCAGGGCAATTTGAAAGACTACTGCTATCTGAATTTCAAAAATAGTCAAAGCACTTTTAAGAGCAGAGATAACTAATAACCAGTTATTTAGCTATTTACATTCTCCTCTGTCTCCCCACCTTTCAACAAAATCTGCTACAAACCCAAAGACTTTATGTGATATTTTTTTTCACTTTGTGCAAAGCAAGAAGCTAACTTTTCATCAGGGTAGACATAGTGCAGCACAGGGACAGCCAAGAAGGGAAAGAGACACAATCTCTAACTACACTAATTCACCAGGAAGTCCAGAATACACTAATTCCAGAATTCACAGAAATGTGGGGCAAAGGGTGTAGTATGTGTTTGCAGACCATTCACACCCAGGTCAGGGAGATTTCAGCCTACCACTGGACATCACTGAGCTGACAATGTCTCCCTACTTATATACAAGCTCCTGAAGTCAGGTAGTATATCTTAAGCATTTTAAGAACAAAGAAGTGATTAAAAGTTTTGACAGCTACTAAGAAGCTAAAAAGGGGACAGAAAAGTGACCAATATGAAGGTCGCTGGTGACTGTGATTAGCAGCAGTTTGAGTAGCGTGGAGGAGATGGAAATAAATGAGTGGTTTGGGGTGTGGATTGGATATAAAGAAATAGAGACAAGGTTTTACACTCTCTTTTTGAGTTCAGTAGTGAATAAAGATTTCTAACTCTAGCTTTAACTCTTGATTCCTATTTCCCAGTGTCTGCTCCTCCTGTCTTCAGCATTTTGGTGAATGATAACATCCTCTACTTGAATGTTTGAGTAAGAAATCCAGGCATCATCCTTGTTACTTCTGTTTTCCCCCACCTTAGTCCACCAAGAAGCCATAGCAGCTCTACTTTCAAAATGTATTCTGAAGGCTCTGCTCACCACCTCCACTGCTAATGCTACTGTCCATCTACTCCAGACCTTCTCAAGGGGACTACTGCAACAACTGCTACCAGTTTCCTTTATTCCATTCTTGCTATCCTTCCTCAAGAGTTATTCTCTATACAGCAGCCAAAATGATCTTTTCATTATAAAAGATAAATCAGAATTTATTACTTCTCTGCTTAAAATATCCCAATGGCTCTAAATCATAATTACAATAAAGTCCACACTTTTTACCAAGATCCCTGCCAGCTTCTCCAAACTCATGATCCACCACTCTGTCATTTACTATGCTTCAGCAACACTAATCTCCTTTCAGTTCTTCAAACAGATCAATCTCATCTCCGCATGTGGCGCTTTCAAAGATCTACCAATTTGTGAAGCTTTTTGCTGCAATTATACCTCAGTATATTCTAAACAAATGTAAGTTAGCATTTTAATACAGAATGTAATATTTTAGGTGCATCTCAATTTGTAAATGATTCAGATTTCAGATCTTTTAAAAATTGATATAACAATTTTATATTGATATTTCAGTACTTAAAAAGTAGCATAGGATATCAGACTATCAGAGTGCCAAAGACAGTATTGCAATTACTATTGGACAATTAGTAACACTGTTGTTGTTTCTTTTTTTTAAATTTTGGAAGCTACCTAAAACTACATACTTTTTTGGAATAAGTAAATATAATCAACTTTATACGCCATTGTTTATAATGACCCTCAATATGGCCACAGTAAAATATGTATTTCCTTTTTTTTTTTTTTTTTTTTGAGACACAGTCTCACTCTGTTGCCCAGGCTGGAATACACTGGTGCGATCTTGGCTCACTGCAACCTCTGCCTGCCTCCTGGGTTCAAGTGATTCTCCTGCCTCAGTCTCCCAAGTAGCTAGGACTACAGGTGTGCATCATCACACCTGGTTAACTTTTGTATTTTTTTTTTTTTTTGGTAGAGATGGAGTTTCACCATGGTGTCCAGGCCAGTCTCAAACTCCTGGCCTCAACTGATCTGCCCACCTTGGCCTCCCAAAGTGCTGGGATTACAGGCATGAGCCACCCTGCCCAGCCTGTATTTCCATATTTCTATAGCACTCTTTGCAGATCTCTGTTAATAATTTACCCACATGTATTTAATTATTTGTCCTATCAGATTGTGAGTGTCTCAAGGGTCATGACTCTCTCTCTTTTTTTTCTTTTTTTAATCTCTAGGACCTCAGAATCTGTCATATAGCAGACGTCAAAGTTTGTTGAAACAATATATGAATTCCATTTTACTTCTGTCTGTTGGCATTTACCTCGTATACGATCCAATAGAGTTCCTTCAGTAGCATAAATATTTAGACCATGATGTAAAGTGATCCTTACCAACCATTCTTCTACAGCTGCAATATCTGTTTGAAAACAAAAGGCAAATAATCAACTATGTTTTCATATGTCGTGTTGGTGAAATTTAATGATATGTGAACATTACCAACAATGATAGCCTTTCCCTTTCCAACCATTTTGTTGGCATTTATATGTCAAATTTCATATGTTTTCCCTATAAATATTTTGCTCATAAAATAATAAAAAAGAATTATGAAGTGATATTACCATCATAGCAATGAATCTAGATACTAATAGTATTTAGGTCATAATTGTTCTCCTAGAGCTGTAGGGGGTTGATAAAAAGCAAATTATGACTCTTCTTGTGAAGCAGACCATGATTAATTAAAATGTATCCTATAAACCCTAAGGTGAACAACAAAAAAAGCTTTTAAGGTGTAACTAATAAGCCAATAGTGGATATAAAATGGAATCATAGAAAATAATGAATATGAATGAAGACAGAAAAAGAGGAGAAAAGCAAAACAGGAGATTGAACAAATAGAAACAACATGCAAGGTGGTAGTTTTTTTGTTTTTTTGTTTTTTTTTTTTTTGAGACGGAGTCTCGCTCTGTTGCCCAGGCTGGAGTGCAGTGGCTGGATCTCAGCTCAGCTCACTGCAAGCTCCGCCTCCCGGGTTCCCGCCATTCTCCTGCCTCAGCCTCCGGAGTAGCTGGGACTACAGGCGCCCGCCACCTCGCCTGGCTAGATTTTTGTATTTTTTAGTAGAGACGGGGTTTCACCGTGTTCGCCAGGATGGTCTCAATCTCCTGACTTCGTGATCCGCCCGTCTCGGCCTCCCAAAGTGCTGGGATTACAGGCTTGAGCCACCGTGCACGGCCTAAAATATCATCTAAAAGAATAGATTCGACAGATTAGATGTAAACATCAAAATTAAACTATATGTTATTTATAACAAACTTATTTTAAATGTAAAAGCATAAATAAGTTAAAAGAATGGATAGGGCCTGGGGAAGCCAAAAGCAGTAGCTTTAGCCTGGGAGCTGCTGAAGTGGCTGTACCCATGGGCCAAGGCTGAGGTTGAAACTGAAACAGGGGTTCACTCATGAAGAACATGCCTAGTCCAAATGGTCTGGCTGCATAGACCCCGTGTCCACCCAGGCATCTAGGCAGGTCTGTGCACTGTCATGGCAAGGCTATGGCTACACTGGTGGCTACTAAAGCAGCCAGTGCCCAAGTACATCAATTGCTATCCGTGCCTCTTGCTGTCATCATTCTCCATCAAGAAGTTCCTGGACTTTGGGAGAGATAATGGCTTGAGAGAACATCATATATGATTTTACAAAGGGAGATTCCTGTGCTACCAGCTAACACAGTGAATGAAGCCAATTTTCTGCTGGGTAAGTGGTTTAACAGGCCTTCAATGGGATTGGTTCAAAGTTGGTATATGCAGAACTTTCTTGAAGTTTTAGAATATAAAAATAAGGGCCAGGCACGGTGGCTCATACCTGTTATCCCAGCACTTTGGGAGGCCGAGGTGGGCAGAGCATGAGGTCAGGAGATTGAGACCATCCTGGCTAGCATGGTGAAACCCCGTCTCTACTAAAAATACAAAAAAAAAAAAAAATTAACCGGGCATGGTGGCGGGCGCCTGTAGTCCCAGCTACTCAGGAGGCTGAGGCAGGAGAATGGCATGAACCCAGGAGGTGGAGCTTGCAGTGAGCCGAGTGAGTCACTGCACTCCAGCCTGGGCGACAAAGCGAGATTTCATCTCAAAAAAAAAAAAAAAAAGAATTTAAAAATAAGAGCCCTGAAGATCTGAAGATCCACAGGTCTTAGATAACTTTCAATAAGTACTGATGAAAGTAGAAAAATGTGGTTTCTATAGTGGTACATGGAGTGATTGAATACAAGAAAAATTATGTGTTTGAGTCTTTTATTAGTAGTATTGCCAGTATCTTCCAGAATGGTTTTATCCCAACTCCATTTCTTCCCACATGCTTATTAACTAGCACACAATTCTGTTTGATGGTGACACTATCCCTGCTCATTCTAAACACAGAAGAAATAGTGATCTCACCTGTAATGTGGCTGATGTAGTGAACAATGTATATGAAACAGCCAAGTGGCTGTGTGAATAGTATTAGCTGGTAAGCTCCAGAGGTGGAAGTTGAAGAGGTCAGTGCCAAAGCTCCAGACAAACCTATTCAAGTAGTTTATATGTCTATACATCTGTTATACATGCAATTCAAGAACTCAGTGAGAACAACAGTAGCACTCCATGAAGACAGAAAATAAAGATATTTGGCTGTTAAAACCCTTGTTATTTGGGTTAAAAGAAAAGATTTATTCATTAAGATAAGTGACCGAGGTGGTGTGACTCACTTTGAATATGCATCTTTTTAAAATTATATGTATTCAAATTCTAATAGACATAGCTATAGCCTATAAGAGTTGTCCCTTTGGCTGGATTCAGTTAAAAGTCACCATTTTTTTCATCTGAGTGCTATATATTTTTAAGGACATCTAATACTATGTGATGGAATAAATGGGTATTGATGCTGTCACTTATTTAAAGGCTGTTTTAAGTGAATCATTTGAGAGACTTCCAGTTTTTAAGAACTCTACTTGGCACCATTACAAAACTACACCTGAAGCTGATGATTGATATGATCCTAGCAGTAAACCCAGAGATGCTTCAAAATATAAGACTAAACAGGAAAAGGTCAGTACTGATAGAACCTTCTAGTACTCTATGTGAAGAAAGATTGTCTTTTATAAGTCAATCAGAGAGAACACCTTTCGTCTACCCACTCTTGAGCGTGGCACTATAACTACTCTAGTGGCTGAATGTTTGTTTCCTCCATGCCAGTTGGATGTTTTCATGGAGCCTTTCCTGTAGCCACTCTGACTCTTCCATTAAACTAGTAACTTGAATAATTTTTTACCGTATCTTGCTGCAGTGTGGTTAGTGACACAAAGAAAGAGCTTCCCTAGAGCTCTAGCATCCTCATACCCTCCACCTCATTATTATAGAGTTAAGTGTCTACAGTCTCCACAGGATTCTGAACTTTCTTCCCATTCTGGACATAGCATATACCCACTGTGACCAAATATAATGCTTGTCTCAAACCACTGATTAGGGGCTCAGGGTATGTGAAATTTAAAGACATCAGATGAGTCCATCTGATAATTCAGTCCCAGGGTCCTTCCTTCCTCATATGCATATCTCCGCCACTCTTTTAGACTTTTGTCTTCCTCCATCTGATTATATTTTCCTCATGAGGTATGGGTACTTTTGTGTTAGATCTTACTCACTGATGCACTTGTTTTATTTTATTTATTTTTTGAGACAGAGTCTCTGTCTCCCAGGCTGGAGTGCAGTGGTGCCATCTCAGCTCACTGCAACCACCACTTCCCGGGTTCAAGTGACCCTCCTGCCTCAGCCTCCCAAGTAGCTGGGATTACAGGCATGTGCCACCACACCCAGCTAATTTTTGTATTTTTAGTAGAGACAGGTTTTCACCATGTTGGCCAGGCTGGTCTCGAACTGCTGACCTCAAGTGATCTGCCGGCCTTGGCCTCCCAAAGTGTTGGGATTATAGGTGTGAGCCACTGCACCCAGCTGGTTTTAAGATTCATTTGTGTACTTCCATTCTGTTGATGAAAGTGTTCCAAAAGTTGTCTTGAAAAAAAGGTGAAAGGATGAAGAAATATGACACTAATCAAAAGAAGGTTGTAGCAGCCATATCAATGTCTGATGAAGGAGAGTTCAGACCAATGCAATATCAGGAATAAAGAGGGACAATACATATGATAAAGGCATGACAACCCTTAGTGTAGACATGCTTAACAACAGAGCTTCAAAATACATAAATCAAAAGTTATGTCAAGAGTACATGGAACATTTACTAAATAAGTCATAAAACACATTTTAATAAATTAAATTGCTATCACATGAAATACACCCTCTAAACATAATGGAATAAGCTAGAAAAATCAATAACAGAAAGACATCTGAAAAATTCCCCAATATTTGAACATTTTACAACACACTTCTAAAAAACCATATATCAAAGAGAAAGTGCTGTGGGGAATTAGAAAATATTTTTAATTGAAAGAAAATGAAAATACAACATCACAATTTATTGGATGCAGATAAAGCAATACTTATAGAGAAATATATAGCAGTAAAATACTTGCATTAGAAAAAAGAAATCTCAAATTAATTACAGTAAGTTCTCACCTAACATCGTCAATATGTTCTTGGAAACTAGGACTTTAGGCAAAACAATGTATAACAGAACCAATTTCACCACAGGCAAATTGATATAAACAAGAGTTAAGTTTCTACAGCATATGCCTGGTCACAAAAACATCACCAAACTTCTAAATAAAGACCCCAAATTCTTTTAATATTAAACACTAAAATAAATGTGAGCTATGCATAGATTTTAAAAAGATTAGTAAAAACAAGTAAGATAATTACTTACCCAATGTTTGGTGAATCCGTAAGTAATGGTGGTCATAGTGGTGGTGGATTAAATCAAGGAATAAATGTTTGCAAAGGAAAACTGTAAGGAGCATCCTCTACCACATGCAGTTAAAAAACAATCACAAACATGGCAGGCTAACTGTGGGCTTTTGTATTGCATCATTTACTGTCATGCATTTGTTTGTATGATTATCGTATACTTTATAAATTTTTACTTTATAATAATTTGTAATTATTCATTCATTCATCCAGTTTCTAGCCTGCTTATTTCAGTTCAGAATCACAGGAGCCTACTCCAGCAGCTCAGGAACAAGGCAGGAACCAACCCTAGATTGAACGCCATTTCATCACAAGGTGCACTTACACACACACTCAAGCTCAGTCATACGGGGACAATTTAGACACACCAATTAACCCAACATGCACATCTTTGGCTGTGCTAGGAAACTAGAGTACTCAGAGAAAACCTATGCAGACAGGGGGAGAACATGAGCACTCCACACAGACAGTGGTCCTGGCCAGGAATTGACTTTCTTTCCTTATCAATATTATAATGAAATGATGTTGAATGAAATGAGGTTATTCAAAGATCTGCTATATATGCAGCAGGCTTTGGAAGATAGTAAAGAGTTTGTAAAGGGGCAGATAGTAAATATTTGGGGCCTTATATGTCGTATGATATCTGTTACACCACTTCAACTATACCACTGTAGCATAAAAGCAGCCACAGAAGACACATAAATAAATGAGCATGATTGTGCTCCAATAAAATTTTATTTACAAAAATAGGCAGTAGGCAGGATCAGGGGTCAGTAGTTTGCTGATCCCTGATCTAAAGATTCCTAACAAACTAGAAAAAAAAAAAAAAAAAGAAGCAAATTAAATCCAGTGCAAGTAGAACGATAAGATAAAGAATGGCAATTGATGAAATTAGGAACAGAAAAAAATATACACAATTAATGAAATAATGAAATCAAAAGATGTCTCTTTGAAACATAAAAACTGATGAATCTCTGCAAGACTAATAATTTAAAAAATACAAATAACTCATGTTAGAGATAAAATAGGGAACACCACTACAGACACTATAGATATTCTAAGGATAAGAAGGGAATATCACAAACAACTCTGTGTCTATAGATTCAACAACTTAGATGAAATGAACACTTTCTTTGAAAGACACAAACTGCCAAAGCTCACTTAAGGAGAAACAGAAAACCTGAATATTCCTAAATCTATTAAGGGATAATGAATGTGTATTTAAAATCCTTCCACAAAGAAAACTCCAAGTCCAGATATCTCCACTGGTTAATACCACTAAACATTTAATGAAAAGGTGACACCAATTCTACAAAAACTCGTCCAGAATATAGAAAAGCAGAGAACTCATCCAAACTCATTTTGTAATGACAACCTTACTCAAATACCAAAATGAGATAAAAACATTACAAGAAAAGAAAAGAAATCTCCAGACTGATAACCTAGGAAACCTAGTAGCCAAATGAATCCAGGAATATATAAATAAGATAATACATCATGACCAAGTGTTGTTTGTCCTAGGATTCCAAGACTGGTTCAAAATTCAAAAATGAATCAATGTAATTTATCATATCAACAGACAATTATAAGAAAATCCTTATAATCATCTCAATAGATGCAAAAAATCATTTAACAAGATTTGACACCAATAATAAAAACTCAGCAAACTTGTAATGAAGGAAATTTCTTCAACCTGATGAAGGGCGCCTATGTAAAACACAAATGTTTTTTCCCTAAAACTGGAAACAAGGCAAGGATGTCCTCTTTTACTATTCCTTTCATACCGGAATCATACTAGAGGTCCTACCAGTACAATAAGGCAAAAAAAAAAAAAAAAAAAAAAAACCAAAACAACAACAACAACAACAACAACAAAGAAACAAAATTAATACATATTGGAAGAGAAGAAATAAACTTATCTCCATTCCTAAATGAGTAATTATCCATGTAGAAAATCCCAAAGAATATATTAAAAGCTATTAGAACTAATAAGTGAATTGAACAAGATTGCAGTATACAAGATCAATAAACAGAACTCAATCATTTTTCTACATACGAACAATGAACAATTGGAAATCAACATAGTAAAAAGTACCACTTACAATAACACTGAAACCATAAACTACTTTTTTTTTTCTGAGACGGAGTCTCTCTCTGTCACCTAGGCTGGAGTGTAATGGTGCAATCTCGACTCACTGCAACCTCTGCCTCCTGGGTTCAAGCAATTGTACTGCCTCAGTCTCTTGAGTAGCTGGGATTACAGGTACTCTCAACTGCGCCAGGCTAATTTTTGTATTTTTAGTAGAAACAGGGTTTCGCCATGTAGGTCAGGCTGGTTTTGAACCCCTGACCTCAGGTGATCTGCCCGCCTCGGCCTCCCAAAGTGCTGAGATTACAGGCCTGAGCCACCACGCCTTAAAAAACAAAAACCAAAAAAACAGAAACCACTCAAACTGCATTCTCTCCCTCTCCCTCTACCACAAGAAGAGAAGAATGATCATCAATGGCAAATGGCAGTTGCAGCCAACCAACACCAGGCGCCAGCTTCACGCTTAGGAGAGAATGCTGAGCCTTTGCCTTGTAGTTTCCAGTGCTCTACACATTCACAGAAGCTTCTCTAGTAACAAAGTAACAGACTATAGAGATGATTCCTGAAAGAATGATTTTGGTATACTTTTTTTTTTTTTTTTTAATATGCAAGTTCTCTACGCTGAAAGCCACAAAACCTGGATGAAATACATTTTTAAAAAGACGTAAACAAATGGAGAGATATAGTGTCTCCATGGCTTGGAAGACTCATTACTATTAAGATATTGACTCTCCCAGCCAGGCAAGGTGGTTCATGCCTGTAATCCCAGCACTTTGGGAGGCCAAGGTGGGTGGATCACCTGAGGTTAGGAGTTCGAGTTCAGCCTGGCCAACATGGCGAAACCCCATCTCTACTAAAAATACAAAAAAATTTAGCCATGCATGGTGGTGGGCACCTGTAATCCCAGCTACCGGGGAGGCTGAGGCAGGAGAATCGCTTGAACTTGGGAGGTGGAGGTTATGGTGAGCCAAGATCATGCCACTGCCCTCCAGCCTGGGCAATAAGAGCAAGACTCCATCTCAAAAAACAAAAAACAAAAAACAAACAGATATTGACTCTCCCTAAACTGATCTATAGATTCAATGCAATACAAAATTAAAAATCACTGCAGGATTTTTGTAGAAGTAAACAAGTTGATTCTAAAATTTACATAGAAAGGCAAAAGAACTATAAAAACCAACACAATTTTGAAAAAGAAGATCAACATTGAAGGACTAACATTACTTATAAGACCTATTATAAAGCTAAAATAATCAAGACAGTGTGATATTGGTGAAAGGATACAGTCCAGAAATAGCAATTCAATGGAGATAAAAAGTTTTCACAACAATGGTACTGGAATAATTAGATATCCAAATTCCAAAAAATTAACATTGGCCCATATAACTTATAAAAATTAACTCAAAATAAATCATAGACCTAAATACAAAAGCTAGAAGTGTAAACTTCTAGAAGAAAATGTAGGAGAATATCTTTGTGAACTTAGGTTAGGCAAAGATTTCTTAGCTGTGATGTCAAAAGTACCATCCATAAAATAAAAAGCTGATAAATTAGCCTTCAGCAAAATTGAAAATTCTGATCTTCAAGAGATACTCTTAAGAGATGAAAAGACAAGCCCCAGATGGGGAGAAAATATCTGCAAATCATATCTAATAACACCCGTATCCAGAATATATAATAAACTTGTAAAACATTTGAACAGATACTAAACCAAATGGCAAATAAGCACAAAAACAAGATGCTTAACGTCCGCTGTTAGAAAAATGCAAATGAAAACCACAATTAGACCTGGCATGGTGGCTCACGCCTATAATCCCAGCACTTCGGGAGGCCGAGGTTGGTGGATCACCTGAGACCAGCCTGGTCAACATGGCGGAAATCTGTTTCTACTAAAAATACAAAAAATTAGCCGGGCCTAGTGGTGCGTATCTGTAATCCTGGCTATTCAGGAGGCTGAGGCAGGAGAATCACTTGAATCCAGGAGGCAGAGGCTGCAGTGAGCCGAGATCGCGCCACTGCACTTCAGCCTGGGTGACAGAGCGAGATTTCGTCTCAAGAAACCCCAAACAAACAAACAAACAAACACACAATTAAATGCCACTACGCTTTCTTTAGAATGGCTAAAAATTTTAAAACTATGTCTACACATACATATATGCATACATATTTACAAGCATACACACACACACACATATACTACATTCTGGGATGTATGCAGATCACCTGGTGGTCAGAAAGCAAAATGATAAAGCCACTCTGGGAAATCGTTTGACAGTTTTTCTTATAAAGTTAAGGTTACACTTACCATACAACACAGTAATCCTAGTACTTGGTATTAGCTAAATGCAACAAAAATGTATGTTCACACAAAAAAATGTATGAGATTGTTTGCAGTACCTTTATTCATAATTGTCAAAAACTGGAAAAACCCAAATGCCCTTCAACAAAATTAACTATCCACACCAAAAAATACTATCCAATGAGAACACTAGAGAAACTATAACATAGACAAATCTCCAATGAATTAGCTAAGTGAAAGAAGCCAGATTCAAATTTACGATTTGTAATTTACGTGTAATTTACGATTCCATTTATACGCCCCTGGAATAGACAAAACAACAGGAACAGAGAACAAAACAGTGGTTGCCAGGGCCTGGGAGATGGAGAGGGGTTAATTATGGGTGGAGTGATTTTATTGCCTGAGGCAACTGTCTATGTCTTCACTGCAGTGATTACGCAATTGTAAACATTTATCAAAACCCATAGAACTGGACACCAAAAAGGATATGTTTCATAGAATGCAAATTATACCTTATTTTAAAATGAAAAGAAAAGGAGCAAATCATGTAGTGTAAATCAAGGAGGTGCTGTTTACTTTCAACAACTGTTTGTGGTTCATACTTCAAACTGCTTTCACCACCTAGTTATCTCTAAATTTCTATACAACTCCATGGGCCTCAGTTAAATCATCTGAAAATGAAGATACTAATAGTATCCACCACATAGTTAGGAATAAATGAACTAACATAGAGCATATAGAGCAGTGCTGACATATAATAAGAATTCAATAAATGCTGCCTGCTATTTCTACTGCCACTACAATGACTATTTTACTACCTTTGTTGTTGATGTTGCCTAACCTACTTTTCCAAGATTTTACACACACTCAAATATATTCCCAAGATTTTACATATACTCATAATACTCAAATTCATGCCATAGCAGTAAATAAGGTGATTAAAGAGGAAAAAGTAAATGAATATGATCTCCTTACCTCTGAACATTTTTTCTCTGATTTTTAGCATATTACTATCTACATAAACCAGCCTCTCCTATTACAGTACTAGCACAACGATATTTCTTTTTACTCAGTCCAGGGAGTTGTATCAGGAGAGGAAGAGCTAATTTGGTCTTTTTCTAAAATCCTTAAGTTCTCATATCATCTTTGTTCCTGTCTGGGTGACTTTAGAATCAATGCTTTTCTAAAATTAAAGTTTGTAAATAAAGAGTAGAAGTAAAAATAACATGTGATCTTCACTTCTTCGATGGTCAAATGAATGTCAATATTGTGCTAAGCTTCTGGAATAACATTCTATCATTATATTAACAAGAGTTAGGCTACATAAAAAATAAGAGTACAATTTTCAAGATAAATTCCTTTAAAAATCACACATAGCTCCAATAAGAAAATTAATTTGAAAAAAAGTTGAGTAAAGGGTAAAGATAGTGATACAATCTATGCCAGATGTTATGGCACTGGAGCATCTATTGCAGACCTTTATCTTTGACACTTTTTTATTTATAGAATCTTTTCCATCATCTCTAACTTACCCTCACCTTGCCTTACTTTCATTCTATAGGACACAGTTTGGAATGTCCTTTACTCCAGTACCAGGAGGGGTTGGCCTGTATGTTTTCCCCATCCCACTCTCCCAATCCATATTTGCTTGGTACACAGGTGGATGCTGGATCAACAATGAGTCAACTGCAGATACTGTCCTGGGAATTTGGAACTGGGCTGACCCATAAGAAAGATACATAAAATTCAACTGTAATGAGGCCACTTTAGAAAGCCTGTCTACAAAAAAGAAAAATAAATGTAAATTTATAGAAAATACAGATAAGACAGACAAACAGGGTGAAAGTATTCCCTCAGTTCTCGATGGTTTTCCATTTCTTATTTCTAATTCCTTCCTATGAGATGGCACATTTTTGTCTTTGGGTTCTATGACTAAAATAAATTTCTTCTTTTTCCTTAAGTGGAGTCAAGTTGGTTTTGTTTAATGTACCTATCATATTAAAACAACAAACCTTCCACCATTTTTAACCTCTGGGAATGTGTCTCATGCCTAGAGATCTACTAGGTCAGTTCACTAGATCAATACTCACAGTTCCTGGAATTCGACTTTTCTCTTCTTTTCACCTAGGTATATACAGTAGCATATGATGCTACACTGCCACAAAATACTTAATAGTAGATTCCATAATAAAATAATACATCATATGTACAGCTTATAACATATTAAAATTAATGATTCATCTTCAGTAAAATAAGTTAGTACCCATATTAATACTACAATTTCCAAGTTCTAAGAAATGAGTTTATTTTAAATAAAGGATAACATAAACGTTGTATATGTCAAAACAATCTACCTATAATAGGACTGTCAGATAAAATACAGTATCCCAGTTAAATTTAAAATTCAGATAAACCACAGATAATTTTTAGTAAGTATGTCCCAAATATCACATGGGAGATTTACATGAGACAACAAATCATTTTTAAGATAATCAATTATTTTAGTTCTTTTTATTTGATAAATCCAGACCCGGGGGTAAAAGAATTAATTCAGATCACTCTTACCTGTGTTTTGTGTGATGTTTTCTCTAGGAATATCAACCAACCAGAAAACCCGATCACTGAACTTGAATAAAGAAGACATCAGAAAACAATGTTTTACAACATTAATAACAACATGTCACATTCTACGCTAGCTTTTTAAAAGAGAATTAAACAAAAACATCCAATGCATATGCCTTTTACCTAGAAATTTCACTGTTAGGAATTTTTCCTACATTATGCTCACATATGTGTGAAATAAAATGTGTTCAAGAATAATTTTGCATCACTGTAATGGCTGAACATTGGAAATAATGAAAATATTCATCAGTTGTGTATAACATAGCCACACAGTGGAACTCTATACAGCCAAGTTTCGGTAGCACAAAGTTGAAGTATTTACTGGCATGACATGTCAGAGACAGAGCTTGAAGTTGACAGAGCATTTGGGATATTAAGAGGAAAATTCCAGGAATAAGGAAACTGCAAGAACGGTAATCTCTGAGATTTAAATATAAACTGTGACCAAATTCTTGGGCAATAAACATGCAAAGGACACTCCCAGAAGACCAGTTTGTAAAAACTAGCAGTGCAAGCTAAAAGAATTGAGTAGCGATTTCAGCTGCCAAAATCACAGGTAAGATATTAGAGACCCGTGGTACAATTCATTTTTGAAGAAATAATGGCCAAAAACCTTCCAAATTTGCTAAACTTACAATTCAAGAAGCCCAGGGAACCTTACTTGGGTAAATCCAAAGAGAAAAATCTTAAAAGCATCCAGAGAAAAATAACATATTACATACAGGAGACAATCATAAAATTAACAGCTGATTTCTCATTCAGAAGCAAAGGTGTCTGATGACATTAGAATAAAATTTTCAAAATGCTGAAAGAAAGTGAAGTCAACAAGAAATTTTATATTTGACAAAACTATGCTTCAAAATTTCAGTTGACTGCTAAAAACCTATTAGATCTTACAGACAAGTTTAGCAAGGCTGCAGGATACTAGATCAACATATAAAAATCAATCATTATATTTCTATGTACTTGCAGTAAACAATCTGAAAATGAGATTAAGAAAGCAATTCCCTTTACAACGTAAAAAAGAATAAAATATTAGAAATAAATTTAGCAAAAGAAGTGTAAAACTTATATTCTGAAAACATAAAACATTGTTGAAAGAAATTAAAGATCTAAATAAATGGAGAGACATCCATGTTCATAGATTGGAAGACTTAATATTAGTAAAATGGCAATACTACCCAAATATATGTATGGATTCAGTACAGTCCTTATCAGAATCCCAGATGGCTACTTTGTAGAAATTGGCAAGCTTATCCTAAAATTCATATGGTAACTCAGACTAGCAAAAATAATCTTGAAAAAGAAGAACAAAGTTAGAAGATTGATGCTTCCTGACTTCAAACTGTAGTACAAAGCAACAATATCAAAACAATATGATACCAGTATAAAGATAGACGTGTGGATCAATGCAATAAAATTGAGAATCTAGAAATAAACTGTCCCATTTATGGTCAACTTATTTTCAACAAAAGTGCCAAAACAATTCAATAGAAGAAGAATAATAGTCTTTTCTACAAGTCATGCTAAGACAGCTGGATATCCACATGCCAAAGAATGAGTAAGGACCCCTATCTCACATCAAACACGAAAATGAACTCAAAATGGATCCAAGATCTAAATGTAAAAGGTAAATTATCAACCTCCTAGAAGAAAACATGTGGGGTAAAATTTCATAACCTTGAGTCAGGCTATGGTTTTCTACACATGACACCAAAAGCATGAGCAACAACAGAAAAAATAGATACAGCAGACTTCATTAAGAAAAACTTTTGTGTATTAAAGGACACTATCAAGAAAGTGAAAAGACAATGCATAGAATGAGAGAAAATATTTGCAAATCATATGTCTGATAAGAGACTTGTATCTAGAATTTATACAGAACTTTTACAAATCAAAAAGACAAATACCCCAACTAAAACTCGGCAAATAATTTGAATAGATATTTCCCCAAAGAACATATTCAAGGGCCTAATAAGTACACAGAAAGATACTCAACATCATTAGTCATTAGGGAAATTAAAATCAAAATTATAATGAGATAGCACTTTATACCTACTAGGATGGTTATTTTTAAAAAGACAAATAAAAACTAGCATTGGTGAGGATGTGGAGAAATGGGAACCCTAACCCAGGTGTGGTGGTATGCACTTGTAGTCCTGGCTACTCAGAAGGTTTAGGCAGAATTTCTGGGCACTTTAGCCCAGGAAATCCAGCCTGGGCAACACAGCAAAACCCTGTCTCTAAACAAAAAGAAAGAAAGAAAAGAAATTGGAATTCTAACAAGCTGCTGGTGAGAATGTAAAACAGTACAACCACTTTAGAAAACAGTCTGGCATTTCCTCAAAAGGTCAAACATGGAGTTATCATGTGATCCAATAATTCCATCCCTCGCCATGTAGCTAAGAAAAATGAAAACATATTTCCACAGAAAAATTTTCACATAAATATTCACAGCAGCACTACTCGTAAGAGCCAAAAAGTGGGAACAGCCCAAAAGTTCATCAACTGATAAATGGATAAACAAAATGTGGTATTTATACAATGTGATATTATTTGGCCATATTATGCTAACTGAAACATATTCTAATTGAAAGAAGCCAGTCATGAACACTACATATATATGTTTCATTTACATAAAATGTTCAGAGTTAGAAAATCTATCGAAACAGAAAGATTAGTGGTTGTCTAGGGCTGGGGAGTGGAGGGGGGATTGGGAGTGACTGCTAATAGTTATAGACTCTCACTTTCATCACTTTTGGAGTGACTAAGGTATTCTGGAATTAGTAGTGATGGTTGCACAACTCTATGAACATACTAAAAACCATTTAAGTGCACATTTTAAATGAGTGAATTGTGTGGAATTATATCTTAATAAAGTTGTTGCCAAAAAAGAGGTGAAATAAAGACATTTTTAGGAGGAAAAAAACCCAGAGAATTATTTGCCAGCAGTTCTACACTGTAAGAAATGCTAAAAGAAATTGACATCAGATGGCAACTTATACCTACAGGAAAGAATGAGGAACGGTATAAATAATAAACATGTAGGTAAAGGGTACAAATAAGTATTTCTTCTTCTTTAATTTATTTAAAAATATATGACTGTTTAAAGCAAAAAATGTAACACTATCATTGGGCTTAACACATACATAGATGTAATATTACTCAGCTACCTATTTTAAAAAAATACATCTTATAAGGAAGAGTATGCTTCTTGTTAATAACATATCACAGAATAAGATAAAATGTAATTACCAACGTTAAATTAAAGTGGAAGATGCCATTATATGTACTATTAATGATTCCCAAGCTGGGAGCCAGTCCTCCTGATGTGAACACACTTAGCATTCCTCTTGATGCAATTTCATTTTCAGTTCGGAAGAAACACTGGATTTTCTTTAGGAAAGAGCAAGAAAAAAAAACAACAACTAATAACCACTTGCTGCAGAGACACAAGTTAGTAGATCTAAAAGTGATTAGTAATTCCAGTTTCTAGTTAGAAAAAAAAAATCTATTTATAAAATTATACTTTCAGAACTCAGTAACCTATTATGCTGGCATCATAAAGGTTTCATCTTTATAATAATCTTTTCTATCATAGAAATGGTCATTATTATTACATGTAGTAAACATATACTCAAAGCAATATGTTATCACAAATAGAAGTTCTAATTTTCTTAAAATTGTTATTTTGTGTCTAAATAAAAAAAGAAGCAACTGTATAAAGCAAACCTCATTTTACTGCATCTTTATTGAATATTTCCTAGTTTTGAGGAGGTATATGAAAATGTAGCAATCAGGAATGGTGAATTTTACTGAAAACTAACAAGAGACAGATACCAAGAGCTTTATTTCAATTAGTTCTCCTAGTACTTAAGATCACTTTGCGCAAGTTCCTTATCTGAGTTTTAGTTTTCCTAATCTAAAAAATGGGGAAATACATTCATTCCAAAAACATCTATCGAGCCCTTCCTATGAATGGTGCTGGGAATGCAGATGTGAATAAAACAGACAGAACCCTCTGCCCCTGTGGAATTAACATTCTAATGGAGATTGGCAGGGAGACAAACTGGATGGAGAGATTGGTAGATGGATTGGTAGAGAATGAAGGAAAAGATAGAAAAAATGAAATGAATATAGAATACATTATAAGAACGAAGCAGGAAAGGGAGGTTGACAGTGCAGGAGTTTGGGAAGGCAGTACAATTTTTAACAGGGTTATTAGCAAAAAAAGAAACAATAGTACTTTCCTCAAATAAGATTAAATGTGTAGATTAAATGTCATAATGAACATTAAACATTTTTTTTAAATGCCTGATACACATAGACACTTTATAAATGTTAGCTATCACTTCTAATACTACTGCTGCTAGAACTACTGTACTACAACTATCCAAAAAGTAGGTTATAATTCCCATTTTAGAAGAAGAACTGAGGGTCAGAGAGTTTAGGTAACCTGCCCCAGGACACACAGACCATAAATGGCAGAACCAAGACTGGACCCCAGCTACGTAAGTCCGTCTTCTTCCAAAGCCCATTCTTTTTCCATAACATATAACAACAAATCAGAAATGCATTTTTGGCTCAGAGAGCATACACTTCTCAATAGTTGTATATATAAAGCTTAAATACATACTTAAGCATATCAAGAGGAAATTGTGGCCTAAGTCAAAGCAGGCTTAGGAATAAATACATTTGTTCTCATGGAGTCTTTTTCTTTGTTTTCATTATATTTATCATAGATTTTTAGATAGTCTGTGCATTTTTTATTAACGTATATTTTTGTTAGTATTTGCTGCATGATCTTGATAGCATGCTTTATTTTACTCTGTTGTGTGTGTTTTTAAAAAGTCTCCCATTATTTGAATCAAAGGATCATATCATTCCTTACCCAAAATGACAACTTCAATGTGGTACTTGTTATAGAAAGGCAAGACAGATTTTCAAGGTCATGTGAGGTAGCTTTCCTTCTCTAATAGGCTACATCTGTCAGACTTCAAAAGGCCAAATCAACTCCACTAAAAAGCGGAGGGAGGAGGCATCATTTTAAAAAAGAAAGAATAAAAGCAAAAACACACAGGATACTCTATGGCTAAGTGAAGTAGTGAAGTATTTTACCTGCTCCAAGTAGACATACACTAGCAAAGACAGAAAAAATTATTATTTATATAGAATTTTCCTCCCCAAATCTGAACGTAGTAGAGGGTATCCGGAAGGAATACAGTGCTATTGGTCTTACACATGGACTCTAAAGGAACGTGAAGGGTTATAACACATGCTATCAGTGGACCTTACCAAGTTTCCTGAGAAAAGAAATAACTTGATTATTTCAGTCTCTTGAGGGAACCCTCTGCTAGAACATGCAAAGTGTTTCTCTGTATCACCTAAATAATAAAATATATATATATATATTAGATCACTGATAGAAGACTGTCCATAAAAATACCATGTTTCTAAAAATGACAAAATATTTTTAAGGAATAAGAATTATAATTGTACATTTTAAATTCACTTTAGGTAAAATTCAAAATTTCCCCCTTGTTTTTCTTTTTACACATACGCTATCAGGCATGTTTAAAAAGGGAAGGTTTGGCTGAAGCACTAATGTAACTCATGCTAGACCATGACACAAAAGTTTTAGAGGTAGACAAAAACCAGTTCTTGACACTTCAGCGCCTCACCTGGAGGGTATAGAAGGATCCAGAATTGGTGACTGCAGAGAGAATTTGTGTTTTGATAGAGAGGTACTGAATGAAGATGTTGGGAGGAGGACCCCTTCTACTTATTTACCTTGTGTCTGAGGCAAGAGGGTCTGATGGGCACACTAAAAAAGTAACATGTATCCCTGCAGTTTGGGGCGCAAACTCAGACTCCTACTTAGAAAATCTAGAAGGTAAGAGATGATTTGGTGGACAGAACAGGATATGGTTTGTTGAGAAAGAGATGGGTATGTTAATGATATAGACAGGAGACAGAAATACTGGGTAGAAGAGGCAAAGGCCCCATCCTCAAGCCTGGAAACCCACAGCCCTAATGAAAACAGGCATTTCTGTTTTCGTGTCCAAAAGTTGCCTATCAGCCCACCACGCCGCCTATCCTATACCCATATAAACCCCAGATCCCAGGCCTCAGAGCAGACAAGTAGACAAGCAAGGAGATGAACAGAAGAGCAGAAGAATAGCAGAGAGAAGAGAAGGAGCGTCTAAATGCCAAGAGGAGCTCTGCTGGAGATGGTCGGAGAGGCCAAAATCCAGGGGAAGATCATCTTCCCACGCCACTCCCCTTCTAGCTCGCCATCTATCCTGCTGACAGCCACCTCAGGACATTCAATAAAACCTCTGCATTCATCCTTCAAGTCCATGCGCAAACTGATTATTCCTGGATGTCAGACAAGGACCTGGGTACCAAGAAGGCACTGAGCTGGTTAACACTTAAACGGCCCATGGATTGCAAGGCTAAGAGGGCACACTGTAACACACACCCACTTGGGCTTGAGGAGTCACAGGCTTGCTCCCACCCGTGGATGCTGCCATGGAGCCAGAGCCCAGGTGTGCTCGTCCGGCTCCTGCACCTGCCCATCTGCATGGTCCCCATCCCATAAGGGGTTTGAGTGCCAGAACAGCCACACCCCTGTATGTCCTGCAAGAGGGGCCAGGGAACTCTCCCATTTCATTAAGAGTCCTGCACAACCAAAATTTACTGGGGCAAAAGATGGATGAATGCTTCCTGTGATCCAGATATAGGTCACTGGTGAAAAAAAACTAACTTAGGGTCATCTAGGTTCCTGTCCTCAAAGGTCTCTCTGAGCGGCAACTGGCTGTCAGCAAAAAGTATTTGAAGGCATAGACAAAGAAATAAGTGACCAGTGGGAATGAAGAAGTTTTTGCCTTTGTTAGAAGAACTGCGGATAAGAGATTCCCGGTAATGTGAGGGAGGGGAAGGGGCTATGAAGGACTCATTCAAGTGCCCAGAGATCAAGGGTCAGCTTTACACATCTGCTGGAACTTGAAAGTGCAAATGTCAGATGGTCCCCTCAGAACCAGTTAGGGCAGAACTGTGCTATTCCCTCCCACATCTCCCTCCCTTTCTACAACGCTGGAGCAGGAAGGGTCAAAACCTAAAGTTGATGAGACAATGAAAAGGAATCTAAACACTAGGTGGAGAGAAGGGAAAGTTATCTTAGCCTTTCTTCCTCACCTATAGGCTTCCCACCAGCACAGGCCCAGACAGGAAACAGGGAAGAAACTTCAATTATAAAATAAGAGTTAAATTTGACTTGACTTGTACATGGGCTTGGATATTTTAATTACAACAATTACAATGCAAAAGTGTTTTAAAATTTCAAATGCTCAGAGAACTGATTTTGGCTCAAGGGGAACATGTGCAGATTTGTTACAAAAGTATATTTTGCATACTAAGTTTTGGAGTACAAATGAATCTGTCTCCCAGGTAGTGAGCACAGTGCCCAACAGGTAGTTTCTCAGCCCCTCCCTGATCCATTTCTCCGTCCCTCATACTCCCCAGAGTTTATTGTTCTAGGAGAACTGTGTGAATCATCCAATTGTAACCAAAAAAATCTTGGTTCTGGCCCAAATATTCATCCAGTGACAGAGGAAGAACCATGACAAAGATTGGATTTAAATAGGAGGTGAAAATAAATTTAATTTATAATTGAATGCTACTCATTCTGTTTGTATAATGTAATGATTGTGATGCTATTACTGAAATTCTATAAGTAAACATATCTTTACAAATATCACAAATATGCAAAGTATACAAATATTTCTGGAGGTTATAATGTTAAACAGTTTTCAGAGTTTAACATTCAACTTACACAATCACTTTGCCCATACTTGACAATGCTATCAGACCCATTTTTTAAAGCTATAATTTGATTGTGAAGTCCAAATCACTTCTCTGTTTAAAAATCTTCACTGACACACCCTTACCTCATGAATTAAACTCCTTAAATGATGAGAGGCTAAACAGAAGGAAACTAACTCCTTTGAATAACATACTTTGAGCCATTAAAGCTCAAATGGGTTGAGCTGGATTTAGATGTTATTTTATGAAATTCCCACAATACCTTGGGCCATATATATTACTGTCTCCTCTTTAAAGAAGAGGATATCAAGCTCAAAGTTCATATAACTAACAACAGTGGGCCAGACTGGAATCAAGTTGTTTCTGACTCTAAGGGCCATCCTCTCTTTATCCCCCTACACACTCTTTCAATAGTTAAATCCATTTTGTCAGTCTCCCCTGCACACAACCTCATCCATCACCTCTGAAATGCATGGGGTTCTCTCTACTTCCATTCTCTGCCTCAAATTTTAATACATTTTAAGATCCAGTTCAAATAGAAATTGTTTTTGTTTGTTTGTTTGTTTGATATAGGGTCTTGCTCTGTCACCCAGGCTGGAGTGTAGTGGAGTGGTCTTGGCTCACTGCAACTTCTGCCTCCTGGGGCTCAAGCGATCCTCCCACCTCTGCTTCCTGAGTAGCTGGGACTGCAGGTGGGCACCACCACACCTGACTAAATTTTGTATTTTTTTATAGAGAAAAGGTTTTGCCATGTTGCTCAGGCTGGTCTCCAACTTCTGGGCTCAAGGTATCCTCCTGTCTCGGCCTCCCAAAGTGCTGGGATTACAGGTGTGAGCCACTGCACCTGGCCAAAGAGTTTTTTCTAACACTCGTCTCATTGCAACTAGTTGATTTGTCCTCTGCACTTTGGTATCATTTTGTGAATTATGTACTCATATCAACAGAATCTTTTGGGCTTGGGTGGCAAAAACAGAGGCAGAGATACTGTGGGGAGAGATAGAGAAACAATTTCCAAGTTTTCTAACTTTCCCTCCACGGACCCCTTTGCCTAGAAATTCTCAGATTATAGAGTTTGCTAGATTCTGTTACAATAATAAAACACAGAAAATTACTCTTTTGCAAGCTTCTAAAGGAAAGATGTGCCAGAAAAGTTATATTTTCAACAGTATGTGACTTCTTTAACAAGAATCATGATGTAAAGGGAAACCACACAAGTGTAACCACCAATGAAATGCCTTCTCTGACTACAATAAAAATCCACTGTGGGACAAATGTATAGAAAAAAATACCATTTATGAAAATCATTCATTGCCCTATTCACAGTTATACAAACACAACAGTCCCCCTTTTTCTGTGATTTCACTTTCCACAGTTTCAGTTACCTGTAGCCAATCATAGTCCAAAAACATAAAGTGGAAACTTTCAGAAATAAGCAATTTATAAGTTTTACATTGTGCACTGTTCTGAGTAGTGTGATAAAATCTCATGCTATTGGCCAGGTGCTCTGGCTCACGCCTGTAATCTCAGCACTTTGGGAGGCCAAGGCAGGTGAATGATGAGGGCAGGAGTTCAAGACCAGCCTGGCCAAGATGGGTGAAACCCCATCTCTACTAAAAATACAAAAATTAGCCGGGCATGGTGGTGTGCACCTGTAATCCCAGGTACTCGGGAGGCTGAGGCAGAGAACTGCTTGAACTCGGGAGGTGGAGGTTGCAGTGAGTCGAGATCACACCACTGTACTCCAGCCTGGGTGACAGAGTGAGACTCCATCTCAGAAAAAAGAAAAAAAGTCTCATGCCATCCTCCACCATCCAACCCAGGATGTAAATTATCACTTTGTCCAGCATATCCATACTATATGCTACCTGCCTATTAGTCACTTAGCAACTACCTAGGCTATCAGATCAACTGTCCCGGTAACACAGTGCTTGTGTTCAAGTAATCTTATTTTACTCAATAAAGTCATTTCACAAGGCCTATGTCATTCACCTTACTTCATCTCATCACACAGGCATTGTATCATCTCACATCATCACAAGAAGAAGGGTGAGTAGAGTACTAAGATATTTAGAGACAGAGAAGAAAGACCACATTCACATAACTTTTACTACAGTATATTGTTCCACTTGTTTGATTTTAATAATAGTTATTGTTAATCTCTTACTATGCCTAATTGATGAGTTAAACTTCATCATACATATGTATGCACAAGAAAAAACAGTATATATAGGGCTCGGTACTCTCTGCAGTTTCAGGCATCCACCGCGGGTTCCTTGCAGGTAAGAGGGACGACCTTACAGCAATGAAGTTGAAAACAAAAGCAGCAAAAGTGCTTTCCATCTCTCTCTCCCCACCACTGCTGCTTCAAGGGATGAGGGCATGCCACATCAAAATATGCCACTTTGTCACATTGATTATTTTGAGCCAAAGGTAATCAAGAAACAGCAGGTGCACCTAAAGCAGGACAAATCTCCCATGATAAAGGTACCCTCCCTGTACCTTTCTCAGAACCATAAAAGTCCTACTGACTAATTCAATCTGTGTGTTACTTTTAGAAAACTCTTTTCAACCTCAATCCACTAGCCTTATAATTCAGTTTGCATTCATACAACAATGCAACCATTCATGGAGGAAATAATTTTAAAATGTCTCTTCAAATACAGTTTTGCAAGTCTAAAATTAAACTTTAAATATTCTATGACTTTACAGTGATAAAATACTGTAACCAGAGAAAAGTCTCCATGTACACAACTTGATAACAATAGGTTCACAATGATATTAGAAGCCGCTAGACCAGAGTATAATTGACAATATTGGGGAACAGTTGGAAGATAAGATAAAGAAGAAATACTAAAAGAAAAAAATTTTTTACTGTTAATAAGGAAGGGACACAAATAAGAACTCCTGAGAAGGAAATAGAGAGTAAGACAGTCTGAAACTTACCTTTATTATATACTATTCCTGATGAAAATTCAAATATGTTCAAAAGCAAAACTGAAACATATATAAGTGGCAATTCCATCTGTTGGAATAAATAAGAATTATTTTCTTCACTTACTTGAACATATTTTTGAATTCCTTTTGCTATAAACAACTACAAAGTAGTAAAGAAATAATCTCAACTTAATATTCTTAATATTTCACACTATGTGACAAAAGCAGACAACACAACAGTTGACTAAGCTCTAAATTTACTTCCTACTTGGTATTAAAGGTAAATTTATAGATATAATTATTACAAACTAGAAAAAGAGATGTGACTCAGGTTTTCCTTCAGCGTAGGTAACTTTTAGAGAGGTGAGATAAATTACACAGCTATGTAAAACAGAGCCTGAATTGATGAGGACTCTGAGGATGACACAGCTGTAACTTAATCTAATATTTTGACGACATTGCTTTTGGGGAAGATAATTCACATGGTCCTGAGTATCCCTGCACATTCTCGTTGAGTGTGCCAAGAATGCAAAGCCCTGGATGCTGTTCATCTCAGGCTTGTGTTTGCAGCCATCAGTCTTGAGGGATGAGGTAAGGCATCCTGGACAACAGCAGGCTTGTTTCCATGGTGAATAGCCTAATCTCACTGAAACTCTCCTGTAATGCACTCTACCATGTGTATAAGCATCTGTTATGGACTCAATTTTCTACCCCCAAAATTCTGAAGTTGAAGTCCTAACCATCCATGCATACCTCAGAAGGCAATCATGTTTAGATACAGGATTTTTAAAGAGGTGATGAAGTGAAAATAAAGTCATTCGGGTGGGCCCTCATCTAATAGGACTGGTATCCTCAGAGAAGAGGAAATTTGGACGTAGGGAGGGTGAAGTGAAGACACAGAGGGAAGACATTCAGAGAGAAGATGAAGTGAAGACACAGGAAGACAGCCACCTATAAACTCAGGAGAGAGGCATGAACAGATCCTTCCTCATGTCCCTCAGAAGGAATTAACCCTACCAACACCTTGATCTCAGATTTCTAGCTTCCAGAACTGTGAAAAAATAGATTTCTGTTGTTTAAGCCACCCAGTGTATGGCCCTTTGTTACGGCAGCCCTAGCAAACTAACATGGCATCCATGATGAATTTCACCTCTTAAGGAACTTGGGTGACAGAGGGTACTAGAGTGAGCAACGTGTGGACACTCTGACTACTGCTTTTGCTGTTAGTAATAAAGTCCTTTTACTCTGACCTAGGAGTCTTGTGTCTTTTGCCAGCATCCAAGAAAACAGGAACAGACTAACTTGCCAACTCTAAGTGGAATAGAATCTCAGATCTTTGTGCAGTTCCTGACAACTGCTGGGTAAATTAAATGTAACTGGTGTTTTTCCTTCATCAAAACTGACTTGCTTATTAAATACATTTAATTGACAGTAGAAAGCTCAGTTTGATTTTTGAATTCATTCTTACTACATTAACAGGGGAGAACTGAAGGTTTTTAGTGAATTTTAAAAAATCATCTTAGAAAACAACTTGTTTTCACAAGGCAAGAGGAAACAAATAATAGATTAAAATTCCATCAGCATGGTGCAATGCTCAAGCATATTTTTGGTGTAAGAATGAATTTAACATTACGTGGAGCCATTATCACAGTTAAACTCTGAAAATAGTGCTTTTACCAGAAAAATCTTATATCACTTTGCTAAACATTGAAATTAAATGACATAACACCATTATTAGAATCTTTATGCCTCTTCATGGGTCACCTGTGCAAATTCGAGAGAGTTAGTATGAAGTATGTGGTGGAAATTCTGGTTTTAACGTCAGCAAGCTTGTTCTGCAAGCTTTGCTATCTGCCATCCTGCAAGCTCAAGAATTTCTGCTACCTACCGGTTTCTTTAACTCTTTGGGGCATAGCTCTAGTCTCATTCTTCTTATTTTCCCTTCAATACTACAACGTTTCCTTATTTGATACTATCTTCTTTCAACTTTCAGCTCGTGATTAAAGACATAGACTTTAGCCTAAGATGAACTCTGTCCATGGAAATATTTGATTTTTAGCAAGCTATTTAACTTCTTGGAGTTCATATTCTATTCAGTAAAATGGGGATAACAGGCACTTCACAGCGTTGTTGTGAGAATTAAATGAAAAATACCTAAAAATATCTAACAGTTATTCTATACAGAATAAGCACTTGACAAGTATTACCTCTGAATTCCATATCTCTATACACTGCAGCAACTTCATTATCCTCATCACACTTCCCTACTGACCTACTTAGCAGTTAAATTACTCCCAGTTACCATTCTTTTGCAGTTATTATAAGTTTTACATAATTATTGGATACAAGTCATGTATCTGGGCATTTTCTCTTCTCTGGCACCAAATAAACATTGGGAATTGCCCCATTGAAGGAACCTATCTCCTCCCCTAGATGGCTCATTTGTAGTTACTCCATTACTATGGAATAGTGATCACACTATAAATTCATACTCTAGCAGAGTCCTTATTTTAATATTTTTTACTGTAATTACCTCTTTAGGAGATGCCCAACTAGTTATGTTTTTCTTCTTTATATTTTGTCTAAGTTTTCTTCCATATAGACTGAGTAGAAAGACCTAAAGTTAGGAGCCGAGTTTTCCCTATTGACTGGCTTAGCAACTCTAGTCACCTTTGGTAACAGCCAATCAGCAGCTACCAAGTACAGAAGCATGCTTAGAAATCTAAAGGACAGGCAGTTGGAATTTCCAACTGCCTCTTTCAGAGCACCACAGGACACTCTTTAAAAACTGATGAGAGGCGGAGTTTCTGCAAACCTACCATCTTTAATATAACATTCATCTAGATAGGATCAGAAACATACATATGGTTATCTATAAAATACTTCAATTATCATATGATCATTGAATGCCTGGGGAAAACATAAATACTAAAAGCTCATGCTAACTGCATACAATGAGGTTTAAAAGGAGGCAATCTGTCAAAGAGGAGAAGCTTCATAATTGGGTCTTGAAAGAAGAGTGGGACTTAAAAAAATAGAGAAGGCCTTATTGACAGGTAAACAAGACAAGCAAATACACAAAGTTAGGAACGAGCTGTGGATGCACAGAGACAGTGAGACTGAATGGCATGCCAGTTTGTCCTCCGTATTTGTGTTGCGTGACTGTCCTTAATGTGGTTGTATGTGCTTACTAAGGCTGCCTTTGACTAAGTACCGAGTGAGCTGAGGTTGAACCTTTCTGTCTTACCCAGAGCCCTGACTAGTCATGAATGGTCACAGAGGCTGATACATAACTTTTTGATAATGATGACAATAAAACCTGTTTTATACTCGGGTTGTCCTTCAGAAGTCCCTTCACATGGCCATGTAAAACCTGCTTTACCCTCATATCATGAAATATGTCTGGGTTTAATCTATTCCTGGAAGAGCCCACATCAGAAATATCTCTCTCTCACCCTTTCTGGTGACCTTGACCTGAAGAAGAACCTGAAATAGTGCACAAAACACAACAAAATATCTCTCCTTATACAGACTCAGTTCCCAGAAACTCGGAGCTCTCTTTCCGTTTCCCACTAGGGAAGGTGATAAAGCTTTAATGGAAGAAGCTGTAGCTTTCAGTTACCATAGCAACACTGCTACACATTAAAAAAAAGTCTGAGCAATACTGAGGGTACACATTGAAGGCTCTAAAAAGAATGATGAAGCAGTTGACATTTGCCTTATATTCCCCCAGCAACCCCTTAGTTTTCTTTTCCTCATTTGCCCCCATGTGATGTTTCCTCACTTATGAAAGAGTAAAGGATCTGCTTTCAGTCACAGTCACTGATGAATTACACTTTGATGTGAGAACCATGACTATTCCCACAGTAGGTGATTTATCTGTAACAGTGGAATGAAATGGGTTCTTCTCCCTGAAAAACAAATTATGCATTAGGCTTCTGTTTAGTCAGGAGGATAGGGGGCAAGGGAATGGGCTGATTGAAAGGATGACTTTGACTTTTTTTATAATTTTTTGCTGGCTATAACAGTGCTATTACATGTGAAAAATAAAAACAAATACAGAGAAATTAATTACCCATAAATCAACAACCAGATATAACCACTGTGGACATCTTGACATTTCTTGAATCTGTTTCCTCTGCATTTATACGTCCTTCTTTCAGTCATTGTTATTCTGACCATTTTCTCGTGCAACTCAAGTGTTTTATTTAAGTCTTCCCAGTTGTAGATCTAAAAATAATGGTACTTAATTTACTTAAACATAAAATATTGTGCTATTTCCAGTGTCTTCTTTTTTGAAAAATGTGGTAATGAATAATCCTAAACAAAATTATTTTCCTACATTTAAAAGTAGTTCCTTAGGATATGAACATGTTTAAGACTCTTGGATGTATATTAACAAATTGCTTTCCAGAAATCCAGCAGTGAAAATTAGATATAATCTGAAATAATTTGATACATTAAAAAATCTCATTTTACTTTTTTCAATATTGGTGCAACTGAACACTTAAAAATATGCTTGTTTGACATTTTTTCTTCTATAAATTATCTGGGCATGTTGTTAACCATTTTCTACTGGTAATTTAGTGTTTTACTTGTGAAATGGTAAAATAACCCCTTGCAATATTTAACGTAAATATTTAACTCAATTTGTCATTTAACAATTTTATTTATACATTTTTCTCATCTTTATTTATTTATTTGAAATGAAGTCTTGTCTCTGTCATCCAGGCTGGAGGGCAATGTCGCAATCTCAGCTCACCCCAACCTCCGCCTCCCGGGTGCAAGTGATTCTCATGCCTCAGCCTCCTGAGTAGCTGGGACTACAGGTGTGCGCCACCACACCCGGCTAATTTTTGTATTTTTAGTAGAGACAGGGCTTCTCCATGTTGGCCAGGCTGGTCGTGAACTCCTGACCTCAGGTAATCTGAATGCTTCGGCCTCCCAAAATGCTGGGATTATAGGCGTGAGCCACCGTGCCCCGCCTTCTTATCCTTTTTATGTGAGAAATTTTAAAGACTCAAAAAGTTCAAAGACTAAGACAACGAGGATGTTTCAGTCATCCAAGATTAACATCACCCCCAGTTTTTAAGACTTTTTTATTATGGGATGTGCCAAACATTGGGGGAAAAGTAGAATTACATATTATATGTATTATATTATAATACAATACAAAATAGAATACTATTGTCTTCTATTTTGTATAATTGCTTACCTTTGGTTTTGTTTCATCTATACTCTCTTTCACTCACGTCCTCCTCCAGTATTATTTTGTTGTTTTTTGGTTGTCGTTGTTTTTTGAGGCAGTCTTGCTCTGTCACCCAGGCTGGAATGCAGTGGTCTGATCCCGGCTCACTGAAACCATCCGCCTCCTAAATTCAAGAGATTCTCTTGCCTCTGCCTCCCGAGTAACTGGGATTATAGGTGTGTGCCACCACATCCAGCTAATTTTTAGTAAAGATGGAGTTTCTCCATGTTGGTCAGGCTGGTCTCAAACTCCTGGCCTCAAGTGATCCATCTGCCTTGACCTCTCAAAGCACTGGGATTATAGGAACGAGCCACCACACCCAGCCTGCAGGATTATTTTGAAGATATCCTAGACAACTGTATATATTTCAGTATGTATTTATAAGAGAAAATGACTTTTTTAAAAGAAAACCACAATACTATTTCACACCTAAAAATAATAGTAAGTCCCAGATATCTACCCAGTGACTGTTTATATTTCCTCAGTTACCTCATTCACAAAATTTTTTATAGTTGTATGAATCACGATCCAATAAGGTTCAAACTTTGCCACTGGTTGATGTATCTCTGAGGTGTTAAAATCTATAAGTAATTTTCTTTTCACCTCCCCCTTCACCCCATCACTTTTTTTTCTCTCGCTTTTTCCTTGAAACTCATTAAAGAAGAAGTTAGTTGTAAGGTGTTTCCCACAGTTTGGATTTTGCTGAGTGCATCATTATGGTCTCTTTTTACATCATAAGTTTATCATATTGTTTTGTAAATTGTTAAGTAGATTTAGAGGCTTAATCAGATGCAGGTTTAATTTTTTTGTCAAGAACACTTCATGGGTGGTGTTGGGTACTTCCATCAGGAGGCATCTAAAGTGTGGTTAGCTCTCTTTTTGTGATGTAGCAGCCATCGTTTATTGCCTAAATCTATTAAATTCATTAGAGGCTGCAGAGTGATGATGTATTATCATTTCTTCTTTACTTATTAGCTGGAATACTTTTAGAAAGATAACTTTTCATTCATCAACTATTTGGTTACTCAGAGGTACAATTCCTAAGAAGAGACAAATGCTTCATTCTTTTCCTTCATTTACCATTTTGAAAATAATGAATTGATTCCCTAGGATCCTCATAGAGGCAACCAATAAAGTTCATTTTTGGTATCATTATGAACTCACAGGTTTCCATTTAAACATATTTAATGTATTTCTATCATTATTGTTATTATCCTTATTGATGCTCAAGGTGTCTAATTTTAACAGGTATGGTCCTTCCGAAGTTCACTTCTGAGTCTTTTTGACATGACCCTAGTCATTTTTGACAGTTTCTTTCTTTCCTTAAAAGACAAGATACTCTACGTCCACCTTCTACATTTCCTGCCCTAGACATGGACTCAGTCATTTCTCTATATAATTCTGATTCCTTTTACTGGAAAATTGTAGTTAGAAGCCATAGTTTTGGGAGTTTGGCCCGTCTTTTTTTCTTTCTTTCTTTCTTTAATAAATATAAAAAACCTGGCTGGGTACAGGCTCACACTTGAAATCCCAGCACTTTGGGAGGCCAAGGCAGGCAGGTAACTTGAGGCCAGGAGTTCGAGACCAGCCTGGCCAACATGGTGAAACCCTTCTGTACTAAAAATACAAAAATTAGCTGGGCGTGGTGGCACACGCTGTAGTACCAGCTACTTGTTAGGCTAAGGGCAAGAGAATCACTTGAACCCAGTAGGCAGAGGTTGCAGTGAGCCGAGATCGTGCCATTGCACTCCAGCTTAGGCGACAGAACAAGATCTGTCTCAAAAAGACGAGAGAGAGAGAGACAGAGAGAGAGAAAGCAAGCAAGCAAGCAAGCCTTATGTAAGATAGATGGTGGCCACCTAAAACTTAATTTCTCCATATATTCCTTTAAAAGTCCTATAATAAGAGGAGAATTAATAAAACAACTCATAGCACAACTGGGAGGTATAGATTACTAACAACTTTAACTTGCATATAAGTAGGAAAAGAAGCATATGAAACCAGAGGGACCAACTCCAGAGTCCACACCAAAGTGAAGTTAGGTAGAGGTTGTGCGGAAAAGAACAGCAGCAGTGGAGCAGCGGTGGAATCCAGATTAAATCTTCTCTAATGAAGTTCTGCCTAAAAGAGAAAATACACTGAGAATGGGGTTGAGAACTGGTGGACTAGAACACTGCCTTGAAAATCTTTGTGCGGTTCAGGAAAGCCTCATTCTAAAGGCGAGGTAGATGTTTTGGAAGGGGGAGAAATGTTTGGATGTTTTATGGTGAAGAAAAAAGCAAGCAAGCAATAAAGACTAAAGGTCTTACAGAAAAAAAAGACAACCAGAAGCTGGGAAAACACACCTACTCCACCCACAAAACTTCCATGTATAAAATTGAACTCTACTGTAACAACAGAAAAGGATGCCTTTGAATTGAGAAGCCTAGGTACACCCTCAAATTCTGCCCCTTACCTTCAGGCTTCTCCAAAACATGAGAGAAAAAAAATTGGCATTCCAAAAAGAACACAAAATGACAGACAGTATCATACAAAGCTATTAGAGGGTAGAAAATGAGGCTGGGCACAGTGGTTCATGCCTGCAAATCTCAGCACTTTGGGAGGTCCAGGTGGGAGGATCACTTGAGCCCTCAAGTGGGAGGGCTCAAGTTGGAGGATCACTTGAACTCAAGTGGGAGGATCACTTGAGTTCAAGATCAGTCCCAGCAACATAGCAAGAGTCCATCTCTACAAAACAATTGAAAAACCTGGCCCACCGGGTGCGGTGGCTCACGCTTGCAATCCCAGCACTTTGGGAGGCCGAGGTGGGTGGATTACAAGGTCAGGAGATCAAGATCATCTTGGCTAACATGGTGAAACCCCATCTCTACTAAAAATACAAAAAATTAGCTGGGCATGGTGGTGCACACCTGTAGTCCCAGCTACTTGGTAGGCTGAGGCAGAAGAATCACTTGAACTTAGGAGGTGGAGGTTGCAGTGAGCCTAGATCGCACCAGTACACTTCGTCTCAAAAAAAAAAAAAAACACAAAAAACTTAGCCAGGCATGATGCATGCCTATAGTCCTGGCTGCTTGGGAGGCTGAGGCAGGAAGATAGCTTGAGCCCAGGAGCTTGAAGCTGCAGTGAGTCATGATCACCCCACTGCACTTCAGCCTGAGTGACAGACCAACACTCAGCTAGAGAAAACTGACACAACACTTCAACTTGAATTAAGTACGTTAAATTAATAATATTCTTTTGTTTTGTTTTGTTTTTGTTTGAGATGGAGTCTTGCTCTGTCGCCCAGGCTGGAGTGCAGTAGCGTGATCTCGGCTTACTGCAAACTCCGCCTCCCGGGTTCACGCCATTCTCCTGTCAGCCTCCAGAGTAGCTGGGACTACAGGTGCCCGCCACCACACCCGGCTAATTTTTTTTTGTATTTTTAGTAGAGACGGGGTTTCACCATGTTAGCCAGGATGGTCTCAATTTCCTGACCTTGTGATCTGCCCGCCTCGGCCTCCCAAAGTGCTGGGATTACAGGCGTGAGCCACCGTGCCTGGCCAATAATACTCATATTTTAAAAATCACGTTGAATAATTAGTTCAAAATAACTCCGAATAGAACAAATAGGAAAATATGGAATGAGAGTTGACCAAACTCAGGAAATGGAAGAAAAGGACAAAATAATCTCATTTAAAAAGATAAAGATTAAATATCAAGGTGCCCAAAAGAAAATAGTTTTGACCACAAACATAAGGATCATGAAGGAGAAGAATGGAAACCATCAAGAGAACACAATTATATAAGGAAAAAGATAAAAGTATCAGAGAAAAAGTAGTAAGTAAGACAACAGGAAAAGAAAATCCAACATCTTCCCCAAACTAAAGAAAGTACAAGTATACAGACTGAAAATATTTAAACAATGCCAACATGAAGAATAGAAAAAGTTCATACCGGGTCACACCTGATGAAATTTCAGAACAAGGATAAAGGTTCTCAAAAACTTCCAGAGAGAAGTTCCTACTAAAGGAACAGAATCAGACTGGCATGAGTCCTTATCTGCAATATTGAATGATGGAAGAAAATGTGAGCAATGCTTTCAGAATCCTAAAGGAAAAATAAATGATTTCAATCTATAATTCTATAATCAAAGAAAGTATGAGAACAAAATAAAGACATTTTACCCATGCAAAGTATGATGACCATATGTTGTATTCTGGCTGATCAGCATCCATTCCGCCAGTCTTTGACAGTGAGTTTTTTATTTTGGGGGACTTGCCCTCCTTTTGTAGTCTTGTGGGACTGTTAATCAAGGTACCCTGCCTTTCCATAGCCAAGTGGCAAGCGTATGATCCAAGCCAGAACAAGTAGGGCCCCCTTTCCTGGAGTGGGAATCCTGAGTATGGTGATCAAAAGACTGATGATAGTGAAAGTTGATTCTTGTGGCAGATTCCAAATAAGATTAATAAGTACTTTTTGCTATACCCCCCTCTGGAGCTGCCTAACCTTTATGTTTTCTGAACTGGGTTCATCCATAATCTCTGAGTCTGTAAGCACCCCATTATCTTTCAACAAATCCCTTTTTAAAAATTAAGAGTCTACTTTTACTGTATTATCTGATTGCTACTACTAGGACTTAGAAATTTATATCCAATGAATTATTCTTGGGAAGTTATCTGAGGAATTGCAGCAAAACAAAAGACAGGGAACCCAGAGAGAATTGGAGACAACCCAGATGACAGTTAAATTCTGGGAAGACAAGAGGGTAGCAAAACTAGAGAGTAACCAATCTAGATTGGAACAGGATGACAAAAAGCTCCTGTTGAAAAAATAAACAGAAAAAGAAAAAAAAAAAACATGGAGTATAAAGCATGATTTAAAAAAAACAGAAACACTTGAAGATACAAAAACACATAATTTTTACAAAATTCAACATTCCTTCATTATAAAAAATAACTATCAACAAATTAGGTATAGAAGGAATGTTGCTCAATACAGTAACAGTAATGCATGTTTTCAACAAACATGCCAAAAACACATAATGGGGAAAGAACAGTTTCTTCAATAAATGTTATTTGAGAAACTGGCTATCCACATGCAGAAGAATAGAATTAGACTCTTATCTCATTCCAGATATAAAAATCATCTCAAAATGATTAAATAATTGAACATAAGAGCCAAAACTGTAAAACTACTAAAAGAAAACATGGGGGGAAACCCTACATTTATCTGGGCAATGATTTCTTGGATATGATCCCACGAGCACAGGCAAAAATGCAAAAGTAGACAAATGGGATTGTAACTAAAAATCTTCTGCACAGCAAAAAAAAAAAAAAAAAAAAAAAAAACAATTAACAGAGTGAAGAGACAACCTACAGATAGGAAAATAATATTTGCAAATCATACATCTGATAAGGGGTTAATATCCAAAATATACAAAGCACTCAAACAACTCAGTGACAAGAAAACAAATAACCTGATTTAAAAATGGTCCTGGGCACAGTGGTGCAAACCTGTTGTCCAGTTACTCAGGAGACTGAGGCAGGATTGCTTGAGTCCAAGAGTCTGAGTTCAATCTGGGCAATATAGCGATATTCTGTGTTTAAAAGAAATTTCTTTTTAAAGAGGAAAGGGCCTGAATAGACATTTTTCAAAAGAAGACATACAAAATGGCCAACAAGTATATTTTTAAATACTCAGTATCACTAATCATCAGAGAAATGCAAATTAAACCTGCAATGAAATATCGCTTCACACCTATTAGAATGGCTATTGTTGGTGGGAATGTAAATTAGTACAGGTACATACATTTTGTATCAGTATGCATACATTTTGGAAAATGGTATTAAGATTCCTTTAAAAACTAAAAATAGAATTACCATATAATCCAACAATTCTGCTTTTGGATATATATACATATATACACACACACATACACACATACATATATATATATCTCCAAACAAAATGAAAACAGTATGTAGAAGAGATATCTGCATGCCCCTGTTCACTACAGCACTATTCACAATAACCAAGATATAGAAACAACCTAAGTGTTCATCAATGGATGACTTGATAAAGAAAATGTAGTGTATATACTATTTAGCTTTAAAAAGAAGAAAATTCTGGCAGGGTGTGGTGGCTCATGCCTGTAATCTGAGGACTTTGGGAGGCCGAGGCAGGCATATCACTACAGGTCAGGAGGAGTTCAAGACCAGCCTGGCTAACATGATGAAACCCCATCTCTACTAAAATACAAAAATTAGGGATTAGCAGAGGTTGCAGTGAGGTATAATTGCACCACTGCACTCCAGCATGGAGACACAGCAAGACTTTGTCTCAGAGGAAAAGAAAAGAAGGAGATTCTGTAATTTGCAACAACATTGATAAATCCAAAGGACAATGTGCTAAGTGAAATAAGTCAGGCACAGAAAGACAAATACCTCATGATCTCACTTATATGTGGAATCTAAAAAAGTCAAACTCATAAAAGGACACAGTAGGTTGACAGTTACCAGAGGCTTGTAATTGGTGGTGGCTATCAGGGAAACCCACCCCCGATATTCAATGTGGGTCCTTTTCTACTTTCCCTGAGTGTTGGCTGGTCTGAGAAATAAAGGGAAAGAGTACAAAAGAGAAATAGTACAAAAGTACAAAAGCTAGGTGTCTGGGGGAGAAATCATATGTCAGCAGGTTCTGTGATGTTCCCTGAGCTGTAAAACCAGTAAGTTTTTATTAACGATTTTCAAAAGGGGAGGGAGTGTGCGAATATGGTGTGGGTCACAGAGATCACATGCTTCATAAAGTAATAAAATATCACAAAGCAAATGGAGGCAGGGCGAGATCACAGGACCACAGGACGGGGGCAAAATTAAAATTGCTAATGAAGTTTCGGGCATGCATTGTCATTGATAACATCTTATCAGGAGACAGGGTTTGAGAGCAGACAACCGGTCTGACCAAAATTTATTGGGCCTAATAAGCCTGGGAGTGCTACGGGAGACTGGGGCTTATTTCATCCTTTATCTATGACTGTAAAAGACAGCCATCCCCAAAGCGGCCATTTTAGAGGCCTCCCCTCAGGGATGCATTCTCTTTCTCAGGGATGTTCATTGCCGAGAAAAAGAATTCAGTGATAGTTCTCCTATTTGCTTTTGAAAGAAGAGAAATATGGCTCTGTTCTGCCTGGCTCACAGGAATTCAGAGTTTAAAGTTATCTACCTTGTTCCCTGAACATTGCTGTCATCCTGTTCTTTTTTCAAGGTGCCCAGATTTCATATTTTTCAAACACACATGCTCTACAAACAATTTGTGCAGTTAACGCAATCATCACAGGGTCCTGAGGTGACATACATTCTCCTCAGCTTATGAAGATGATGGGATTAAGAGATTAAAGACAGGCATAGGAAATTGCAAGGGTATTGATTGGGGAAGTGATAAACGTCCATGAAATCTTCACAATTTATGTTCAGAGATTGCAGTAAAGACAGGCGTAAGAAATTATAAAAGTATTAATTTGGGGAACTAATAAATGTCCATGAAATCTTCACAATTTATGTTCTTCTGCCATGGCTTCAGCTGGTCTCTCCATTCGGGGTCCCTGAGTTCCTGCAACAGGTAGCAGCATGGACAGAGAAAGGAGAGATGTTAATAAAAGAGTATAAGGACACAATATTCTTTTGTCTTTATTTTCTAATAAGTCTTTTATTTTCAGAATGTGCCTTTTTATAGACTCTTTTTATTTCATGTATATAATAACATTCTTTTCTGAGACTTAATAGCAGAGTTTTTGTTTTTGTTTTACTCTCCTTGCATAGTTTGATTCTGTAAGTCATTTTTCCTTTTTATTTTTTCTGGTTTCAATCTTTCAATTTTGAGACTTCTTAAACATCTCTCATGATCCTTGGTTTTCTACTCAGATTTAAAAGCAAGTTCTAAGAAGCTTATTTGAGGCACTGGATCCAAGAGAGGCCTATCAACTGTGAGTTTCACTGTAGCACATTCTGGAGAAGTTGTTTTACCGGGGAAGAATCTCAAGTAGGCCTTTTCTCTTTGGCTTCTCAAATTCCCTAGGTCTTCCATCTCCTTCCCAAGAGTACAGTCCTGACTACTAGCATTCTGAGATGTCAATATGCAGTATTTCATCTTGTTCTCCTGTTTGCAATATGGCACCCACATTCTCAAATGTGCTTGATATCTACCAGGCCAGAGACCCTCTGTTTTAGCCTCTCCCAAAAAGAAACTTCCAATTTCTCCCTGAAAGGGGAAAGGGCAGCTGGTAGACTGTAGAGTACTGAGGAGATAATTTAAATACTTCTTACATGAGTATTCAAACAATCCTACTTTTGACCCCACTTTCATCTCCACTTCAAAATCTACTTAGTGCTGCGAAGTCCTGAGCCCTTTACGGGGCTCTTGAGTACAAATCATGTTGCTTTTAATCCTTTCCAAAAGCCAGTTTATGATTCTGGCTTTCCTGCATCTGCTAATTTAGTTATCACTTATCCATTTGCTTTCTAGCTGTCTAAATTTTGTTCCTACTGTCAATTCTCCAGTTCTTTCTGTCCTTATGTGTTTATGCCACTTCAAAAGTCCCTTTAGTGTGTAGTTCAGCAGTGAGAATAAATATGTGTGTTCAAAACCAAGAAACAGAAATTCTAAATGTGTCACAAATTTAAACAATTGATGGAGAGGGCTATGGTTTGGTTGTGTCACCTCCAAAATTCAGGTGTTGAAACTTAATGGCCATTGTGATAATATTAAGAGGTATGAGGTTGTTAGACCAGGAAGGCTTTGTCTCAGAATGGGATTAAGACCCTTATAAAGGAGGCTTCATGCAGCACTCTGCTCCCTTGCCCTTCTGCCTTCTGCATGGGAGGACACAGCATTCTTGCCCTCTGGAGGATGCAACAACATGGGGCCATCTTGGAAGCAGAGAGCAGCCCTCACCAGGCATCAAACCAGTGGGAGACTTGACCTAGAACTACCCCGTCTCCAGAACTATGAGAAATAAATTTCCGCTTTGTATAAATTACTCAGTCTCATGTATTTTGTTAAAGCAGCACAAACAGACTAAGACAGAGGATAATTAAAAAGAGATCCATTTGATTTTGATGCTGGAAACATTCTCTTTTTGATGGCCTAGAGGTCGTAACATTGGACCTCTAGGAAGGAGGAAATATAATTCCTCCATTGAACCTCTAGGACCTCCACTGGTCCTCCACTGGACCCCCAGGAAGGAAGATCAAATCCAGGCCAGATAGTGTGCCAGGATTACATTTCCTCCTCTAGAGGAGGAAATGAATAGTATTTACACAGTCATTGTGGCAAACATAACCCAAGGTGACCCACCATGATTCATGTCCTTGTATAATCCCCACCCCTTGAGTGTGCGTGGGACCCGTGACTTGCTTCTAACCAATAGAACATGGTGAAGATTATGAGATGTCACTCATTTAATTAGGTTATGTTACATGACAGAGGTGAGGGATGTCACTCCTGTAATTACATTTCATTACATAAGAAGTCTTATCAGACTTCAGGGAGCCTCCTGCTGGTTTTGAAGATGCAAACAGCCATGTTGTGAGCTGCCTGTGAAGAGGGCAGGGAATTGCAGGCAGTTTCTAGGAGCTAAGGGTGGCCTCCAGTTAGTAAAAATCTAGGACTCAATTATACAGACTTAAGGAAGCAAAATCTGCTAGCAATCTGAGCTTATAAACAAATTCTTCCCTAGGTGAGCCTTCACATGAAAAATCAGCCCAGCCAACACCTTGACTGCAGCCCTGTGAGACTCTGAACAGAGAACCAGCTAAGCTTGTGTCTGGACCTATGAAACTGTGAGATAAAAAATTTGCACTGTTTTAAATCACTGTGTGTGATAAGTTATGCAGTAATAGAGAACTAGTATAGATTATAATACTTTTTGGAACTCCAAGTTGAGACTGGTCACTTCGGTCTCTCATACATCTTTGAATCAACAAAGAAAGAAAGAGGTTACTGTACTGGCTAGAGTGATTATTATTATTATTATTATTATTATTATTATTATTATTATTATTTTGAGATGGAGTCTGTCTCTGCTGCCCAGGCTGGAGTGCAGTGGCGTGATCTCAGCTCACTGCAAGCTCCACCTTCTGGGTTCACCCCATTCTCCTGCCTCAGTTTCCCAAGTAGCTGGGACTACAGGCGCCCGCCACCATGCCTGGCTAATTTTTGTGTTTTTTAGTGGAGACAGGGTTTCACCATGTTGGCCAGGGTGGTCTCGATCTCCTGACCTCATGATCCTCCCACCTCGGCCTCCCAAAGTGCTGGGATTACAGGCATGAGCCACCATGCCTGGCCAAGTGATTGATTCTGACTACCAGTGGGTAACTTGGTTGGTACTACACAACGGGGTAGACAGGAGTATATATGGAATACAGGAGAATCCCCCAGGGAATTGTTTAGTCTTCTGATTAAAGTCAATGTAAAACTACAACAACCCAATCCAGGCAGGACTACTAATAACCCAGATGCTTCAAGAATGAAGGTATAGGCCATACCATTATACAAAACACCTACGACTAGCTGAGGTGCTTGCTGAGGACAAAGGAAATACGGAATGGATAGTAGAAGAAGGTAGTTATAAATATTGGCAATGACCACATGGCCAGTTGTAGAGGATGGTAATAGTTATGAGTATTTCCTCCTTATTTTCATGATTATGTTTGTGTATATAGTAACCAAATATTTTTGTGGTTTTCCATCTCTTATTCCCTTATGATCTAGCATGTGATACAAATGACTAATTACATATCTCAGTATTTATGTTACAAAATATCAAAGAAGATGACTTGACATCACCCAGAGATTTTGTATCCTCTTCTTTGGAAAGAGTTAGCCTGTTACAGTTGTGCATAGATAGTTGTATCATCTTAGGCAGAATTATGATTTTGTTATTGTCTTTATTTGGACATTAAGTATGATATAAGCAGATGTATACGGGTGCCAACTTGACAAAGGGTGGCTTTGTGATGTGTCAACTTGGCTAGGCTGAATTACATTCCCCAGAATTTCCTTGCTAGTATGTTTCTATGGCCTAGTTAGGCCTAACTACAAGGGATATTTTCTTGCAAATTGGAGGACAAAAAGGGAGGGAGCAGCTATTTTGTATAAATCACATACCTTCTCCCGGTTATTATTCAAACACTGATCCAGGTCTGTTGTGAAGGGATTTAGCAGGTACAATCACCCTCATCAGTTGGCTTTAAATTAATTTTAAAAAGTAAAGGATCAGATTGTAGATGAGCCTAGCTTAGTCAAATGGAAGGCTTTTAAAAGAGGGCCTAGGTTTTCCCTCAGTTCAGAGACAACCAAGCTTCAGTTTGTGCTGATAGGTTCCAGCCCAAGTGTGATCTTTCCTTTCTGACTGCCTGCCCTGCAGACTTCAGGCTTGCTTAGTTAGTCCTTACAATTGCATAAGCTAATTCCTTATAATAAACAAATAAACTGGAATGTATGTACATATATGTAAATATGTGTGTATATTTAATATATTGATATTATATACTTTGCACACTTATATAACATAATACCATATGTAATAAATAGCATTTACATTATTATGGCTGTGTCAGAGTTCAACCAGAGAAGCAGAACCATATAAACATATATATATACACACATACATATATACATACATATATATATGGTTCTGCTTCTTTGGTTGAACTCTGACACAGCCATAATAATGTAAACACCATTTACTGATTTTTCAACATTTAAAGTAAATTTAATAACAAAGCATGTGTTGGCAAGTCAAGAAATAGAGGAATTAGCATATTTTATAATCATTAGGACATAGAAATGGGTAAAAGAGGATACCTCTGCAAAGTGAGACTAAGGCAAGAGCTGATCGGAGCTTGAAACTATTGCTTTCACCATTAGTTTTTCTGTCCTACTTTGTTCCTATGTGTATATCTCCAAATAAAAGAAAACAGCTTTAAAAAGATACACACTTTCCTCCCCATTGGACTATAAAGATTAGTAAAGAGTAGGGATTCTGCAGTTAGCTTTCTTGGATTCTTATTCCTGTGGTCTTTATTAATGGTGTTACACTGAAAAGGTTACTTAGCCTCTTTAACTCCAAGTTTCCTTATCTGGGGGGATAATACTGATACTTACCTCACATCATGTATGAGCGTGTGTGTATATGTGTGTGTGGGTGTACACACATATTTATACTTTCACTTTCCTTTACTTAAATTGTAGCTTACTATACACCCTATTATTTTCTTTATTTTGAGCCTAACAATACATGTTGGAGATTTTTGTTATAGCTGCCCCATTCTTATATTAGCTGCCTGTTATTTCATTGTGTGGATGTTCTATAATTTATACAACCGGCCATCTATTGATAAGACATTTCAGTTATTTTCAATCTTTTGCTATTACAAAAAATATTCTTCTCTCTAAAATTTCATGTGTATAATATAGCTATAAAATACATTTCTAAGAATAAAATTGCTGGGTTAAAATAAATATGCTTTTAAAATGTTGATAATATCAAATTGTTCCACACTGCTGCCGTGGAGTCAGTATGCAAGAGTGTGTTTCCCCACACCCTCACCAAATGCTATGAGATCTTCAAAACATTATATCATCATTAACTTTGCAATTCTCATATTATATACTTCCTTTCTTCTGAACTGTTTGCTCATAGGTTTTGCCCATGTTTTGTAGGTTGTTGATCTTTTTCTTATTGATTTGTAAACGTTTTTATATGTTAAGAAAATTAGGCTGGGCGCGGTGGCTCAAGCCTGTAATCCCAGCACTTTGGGAGGCCGAGACGGGCGGATCACGAGGTCAGGAGATCGAGACCATCCTGGCTAACATGGTGAAACCCCGTCTCTACTAAAAATACAAAAAACTAGCCGGGCGAGGTGGCGGCGCCTGTAGTCCCAGCTACTCGGGAGGCTGAGGCAGGAGAATGGCATAAACCCGGGAGGCGGAGCTTGCAGTGAGCTGAGATCCGGCCACTGCACTCCAGCCTGGGTGACAGAGCGAGACTCCGTCTCAAAAAAAAAAAAAAAAAAGAAAAGAAAATTAGCCCCTTTTCTGTAAGTTGAATTACAAAAAAAAAAAAAAAAAAAAAAAAAATCCTCCAACTATCCTTTGTCTTTTGATTTTTAAAATAGTGATGTGATATTTTTTCTTGTAGTTAAATAAATGGATTTTCTCTTCTATCTTCTGGTAATTTATGGTTTTATTTTCTTCATGTGGTATCTTTGATTCATCTGGAAGTCATTTTGGTATAATCTGTGAAGCAGAGGTCCAACTTTTTTTTTCAGATGTCTACTTAGTTGTCCCAACATCATTTACTGAATAACCCATTTTTCTTCACTGCCTTAAAATAAAACCTTCATTTAATTGCAGCATATATATTTGGAGCTTTTTCTGAGTTTCCTAGTCTATTTCTTTGATTTGTTGATCCACTCATGTGCAAGTATCTCATTTTATTGTAGAACAAGTTTGTTTGTTTGTTTTTGCATCAGCTTGGCCAGTTCCAAACAAAAACAAAAATAAAAGTACCCTGTTGGGGTCAGTTAGGTTAACTTAAGGAGAATTCATATCACGATGATGTTGCATTTTTCTATTCAAATGTGGCAATACCTTTACATTTCTTTAAGTTTTCTTTTCTGTTTTCTCCATGGTGTTTTATAAGTTTCTTCATATAGATTCTGTTTGCTTCGTTTTGAGACATTCAAATGTTTCGTGCTGTCTATTCCTTTATTTTTATCTTTTTTAAATCTATAGAATGAAATCATTTCCTCTGTCACTTCTTTTAACTGTTTTTCTTTCGCTATCTGAGGTTTCTATTTCTGTGCTTTTTGTCTCAGTGATCTTACTGAATAATTCTACTAGTTGGCCTTTCAGTTGATTCCTGGGGTCTGCAAATATTGGTATAATTCCTTTTTTATTATCTAAATCTGTATTTTAGTTTTTAAATTTTTTAGTTTTTAAACTGACAAAATTGTATATATCTATGGTTCATGACATGATTGTTTTGGTATACATTTGCATTGTGGAACGACTAAATCAAGCTAACTAAGATAGGCATTACCTCACATACTTAAGTTTTTGTGGTGAGAACACTTAAAATGTACTCTCTTAGCAATTTTCAAGTATAAACAATTCCATATTGTTATTAACTACTGTCATGATGATGTGTCACAGATCTCTTGAACTTATTCCTACTGTCTGTTTAACTGAAACTTTGCGTCCTTTGACTAACAAATTGCCAATCCCCTAAGCCTCAGCCTGTGGTAACCACCATTCTCTGCCTCTACTAATTTAGATTCCACATGTAAGTGAGATCATGCAGTATTTGTTTTCTGTGCCTGGCTTATTTCACTTACTGTAATGTCCTCCTGGTTCATCCATATTGTCACAAATGATAGGATTTCCTTCTTTTTAAAATAGCTGAAACTGGACCCCTTCCTCACACCTTATACAAAAATTAACTCAAGATGGATTAAAGAATTAAATGTAAAACCCAAAACCATAAAAACCTAGAAGAAAACCTAGACAATACCATTCAAGACATAGACAAGGGCAAAGATTTTATGATTAAATCACCAAAAGCAATTGCAACAAAAGCCAAAATTGACAAATGGGGTCTAATAAAACTAAAGAGCTTCTGCATAGCAAAAGAACTAGCATCAGAGCAAACAGGCAACCTACAGAATGGGAGAAAATGTTTGCAATCTACCCATCTGACAGAGGTCTAATACCCAGAATTTACAAGAAACTTAAACGAATTTACAAGGAAAAACTCCATCAAAAAGTGGGCAAAGGATATGAACAGCCACTTTTCAAAAGAAGACATTTATGCAGTCAACAAACATATTTTAAAAAGCTAAACATCACTGATCATTAGAGAAATGCAGATCAAACCCACAATGAGATACCATCTCAGGCCAGTCAGAATGGTGATCATTAAAAAGTCATGAAACAACAGATGCTGGCAAGACCGTGGAGAAATAGGAGCACTTTTACACTGTTGGTGGGGATGTAAATCAGTTCAGACATTGTGGAGGACAGTCTAGTGATTCCTCAAGGATCTAGAACCAGCAATCCCATTTGATCCAGCAATCCCATTACTGGGCATATACCCAAAGGAATATAAATCATTCTATTATAAAGATACACACATGCATATGTTCACTGCAGCATTATTTGCAATAGCAAAGACTTGGAATTAACCCAAAAGCCCATCAATGATAGACTGGATTTTAAAAATATGGTACATATACACCATGAAATACTGTGCAGCCATAAAAAGGAACAATATCATGTCCTTTGCAGGGACATGGATGGAGCTGGAAGCCATTATCCTCAGCAAACTAACACAGGAACAGAAAACCAAACACTGCATGTTCTCACTTATAAGTGGGAGCTGAACAATGAGAACACATGGACACAGGGAGGGGGACAACATACACTGGGGCTGGTTGGGGAGCTGGGGAAAGGGAGAGCATCAGGATAAATAGCTAATGTATGCTGGGCTTAATACCTAGGTGATGGTTGATAGGTGCAGCAAACAACCACGGCAGATATTTACCTATGTAACAAATCTGCATGTCTTGCACATGTATCCAGGAACTTAAAATTAAATTAAATTTTAAAAAATCATTTAAAAAGTTACTGTGGTAAGATATTAACATTTGTATAAGAAAGGGGAAAAAACTCTGTCACTGCTTAATTTTAAATTTTAAAAATAATCTTCATTCATTCAAAAATATTTATCAAATGTGTGCACACCTCATTAGGGTCTTGGAATAAAATACCGACGTGTCCTTGCATTCATAGAAATTATAGTCTAGTGAGGGAAAAAGACAAAAACTAGTAAAAATTTGAGTAAATTAATACGAGATCATGAATAGCATTGTGCAATAACCAAGAATAATGGTGTAAGAGGTATGTGCTACTGCGGGAATGCATTTGAGCATTGAGAGGCATGCATGATTGAGGGAATGCCTCTTTGAGATGACACCTAAACTAAAAGATGAGAAGGAGACCTTCTGATGAAGAGTTGTGTACTTAAGGGGTGGCACTAGAGGGAGTGGTTGTGGAGGACAGAGGGAACAGCACATGAACTCCTAATGACTTTTTCTCACTATATGATTCAGTATTTCAAGCTAGGATAAGGATGTGTGTAATGAGAGTACATAAAGCATAAAAATGATCTTGTTGGGATAGGGAAAGCTTCCTAGAATTCTTAAAGTTTGTGCCTTCATTTCTATGAAAATCTTTAAAAAACAGAATCATGTTCTGCATCATTTGGATGATTCCAAATAACTAACAACTACCATATAATTCTATTGCCCAAGTATGTGTTCATAATTTTTGTGTTTAACTTTATTTTTCCGAGCCTGAAGAGAAAGAACAATTTGCAGTATTCTCTTCCCAACCCTCAATTTTGACTTTTGTTACATTGACCAAAAGCACATGGGAAATAGCCCATCATCTGAACGTTCTTTTCTGGTTTCCCCCCATATCTTTAACCTCTTCATTTAGATTCTGGTTTCCCCCCATATCTTTAACCTCTTCGTTTTAGAGAATCTCAGGGCTGAGTCCTTCGTACTCCTCTCTATCTAGACTAATTCCCTAAGCAAGTCTGTCCAGGCTCTTGGCATTGAACATCATGTGTATCCAAATGGCTCCAAAATTTACATTTCCAGCCCAAATCTTGTCTCTGAACTAAATCCTATATATCCAGTTTGCCCTCTTGAATCTTTGGATGTCTCACATTTAAAGTTTAATATGATCAAAATGGAAGTTTTCATCCTGTCCTCCTACCACAATAAACCTTCTCCTTCTCCACAGTTCCTTCATCTCATTACCTACCCAGTAGCAAAAGTAAAAAAAAAAACTTGGGAGTCATTCTTAATTCTTTCCTTTCTCTCATCCCTTCATCCTGTGCCTCCAAAGTTTGTATCACCTCTCTTAATTTCTTTCCACTTATGATGCCACCACCCTAGCCAAAGCAATCAGCATTGTCGTTAGTCCATTCTTGCCTCACAATAAACAAATACTTGAGGCTGAGTAACTTATAAAGAAAAGAGGTTTAATTGGCTTGTCATTTTGCAGACTGTACAAGAATGGTGCTGGCATCTGCTCAGTTTCTGATGAGGCCTCAGGGCACTTTTACTCGTGGCAGAAGGTGACACAGAAGCAGACACGTCACATGGTGAGAGGGAGCTAGAGAGAGGTGGGAGGTGCCGTATTTTTAAATGACCAGATCTCACATGAACTACCAGAGCAAGAACTCACTAATCACCAAGAGGATGGTGCTAAGCCACTCATACAGGATCCACTCCAATGATCCAAACACCTTCCCATGGGGGGAATTACATTTCAACATGAGATCTGGATGAGACAAACATCCAAACCATATTACCATCTATCAAATAAACTACTACACTGCTGTCTTGATTTCTCTGCTCGCATTCTAAACATTCTCCATACAAGAATGACAATTATCTTTTAAAAACCTAAATCAGAATGAGTATTTTGAAGTTTGCTTCAATGGCTTCCCATTGCAGTTAAGATAAAATAAGAACTCTTCATCATGGCCAGTGAGGCCATTTATTACGATCTGGCTCCATCCTGTATTTTGAAGTTCTCCAACTTCATCTCATGCTGCTTTCATTCTCCCTTCCATCTATGTCTATGCTTCAGCCACCCAAACTAGCCTTCTTTCAATTCCCTAAACATATCAAGTTCTCTACCTGAGGGATTTTCCACATTCTTCCTCTGCCTAGAAGGCTCTTGTTCTAGATCTTCACGTGATTTACTTTCTCAGAGCTCAGGTCTCAGCTCAAATGTCACCTTCTCAAACAGGCTTTTTTGATCACTTGAATAATCCGAAGTACATGGCACATCCTTTAAATCCGCTTTTTTTCTTTGTAGCACTTATGTAGGTTTAAAGACAAACTCCACATTACACAGCATGGGTTAAAGATACATTTTATTGGGGAAAGAGAAAATTTACAAGTAAAAGGCCACAGTTAGTGAGAGAATAAAAGCTATAGGTATCTCATTCTCCTCCTACAAGAACCAATACTATGGGGATTTGCTTCTAGTTGGAGAGACAATGGCCTCTCTGCTATTATCCCTGTTTATACAGCCTTAACACTGGAGTAATACACTTGGTGCCAGGCAGTCTGACTTTGACAGCCAAGCAGGCTGCTCACTGGAGTTAAGAATGCCAGCTTCCCTGCAAAGTTGAAATCACCTCTACTGGGAAGACAAAGCCACCAGTCTCATAAGAATTGAGCACAGCGCCTCCCATGACGTAGAAGAGAACTCCCCAGTTCTCACAGTCCAGGAAACCTAGAGTGAGAATTCATGGCTATTTTCAGACAATCCTGCTCCTTGAACTGTAATTTCTTGTCTTTCTCCCTTACTGGACTGGAAGTTCCACTAATACAGCAACCATATCTCTTTTGTCCCCTATTGTATTCCTATTACCTAGCAAAGTGCTGGGCACATATTAGGCACTCAGTAAACACTTTTTGAATGCATGAATGGTAAATTGAGGGCAGGGGGTACAACAAAAATAGGTTCAAGATTAGAAAAACACAGTGATTTTCTGTCATTAGAGTGAAACAAAAATCAGTAAGTCTAGTCTATCAGGAATGGTTCCAACTCATGAAATTCTTTCTTAATTCAGGTTTCTGAGCAAACTAATTCCATAGAGCTTAAAATGAGCCTCACTAGAGAGGTATTTATGGTGTATAATGGCAACAGTAGGATGAGTCAGATACTGACTGCTCTAGTGGCACTGACTATAACATGTGGCACACTTGGTTGAGTCAGTCCACCAAAAGTCCTTCAGAGAAAACTGTGCCTTTATATCAAATATGCTCACATGGCTGAAAAGGAGAAATTTAATAAGCCACTATCCAGGTAGCAGATGATATCAGCACTCCACCCATAGCTACTAGAATTCATTAACTTTTTCATGCACATGGCTTCTGGTGTGCTTTCACCCCCACAGCCAATGCCAGTATCAGTCAGAGGGCTCCTTTTAAGTTGCCAAAGACCATTTTGCTTGAGTACCTAAAGTTCCTGGAAATTTACATCTCCCCAGGGACAACACTTAATCCAGTGGTCCTGAATGAGGACGTGACTTTGACCTCTAGGAGTCAAAGTGTCTCAAGATACTTTTTGGTTATCATAACTGGTCCGGGAAAGGTGGCTGGGAGGCTACTGGCATGTAGCACATAGAAGCCAGAAATTGTAGTCAGCCTACAATGTGCAGGACAGACTCCCACAACAAACAAAAACAAAAACAAAAACAAAAAAACAAAGAATTACCCCCAAAATGTCAATAGTATCAAGGCTAAGAAACTCCACCTCAAACAATGACTGATGGGCAGGGAAGTAGGCACACTGCAGTTTTTTTCTCTTGTACTTGATCTGAATAGTTCTGAGATATGATCTACACTGTCTCCAGGGCCCCCCTGCGGGACTGAGCTAAAATTACTTGCTTGGAAGTTTGCCTGACATTGTACCATTGTTTGGTTTCCTTCTCTTCCCTGGCCACTTCCCCACTCCTCTACCAATTTTTCCTGAGAACACCTAATAAGCCGCTTTTACACAAATCCCCGTTTCAGGATTGCTTCTGGGAGAAACAACCCCAAACAGTATGTACAAGTGGATATGAAGGAGAACTACAGATTTTATGTGCATAATGTGGAGTAGGTTACTAAATGGTTGGCTATACTGTAACAGAACTCATAGCTAGACAAGCCCATATATAGGGTATCAGAATATCTTAAACCAAGAAAGCATGGTGTGTTAGGAAAAAAAACTAACAGTGAAGTTAGGAAACCCAGGTTCCAGTCTCACCTCTTAAGTGAGATCTCAAGTAAATCACAGCCATGTGGAAAATGAGAAAATAAAATTGGACAGTTATCTAACATTCTATGCTATCTTAGGGCAGTGGATCTCAAACAGGGGCAATTTTGACCCCTAGGGAATATGTGACAATGTTTGGAGACATTTTCGGCAATCATAACTGGGAGCAGGGTGCTACTGGCATCTAGTGAGAAGAGCCCAGGCATGCTGCCAAACATCTATCTCATAATGCACAGACAAGTTCCCCCTGCTCCCCACCAGCAAAGGATTATCCAGCCCAGAATGTCAATAGTGCTAAGGTTGAGAACTGCCTTACAGAGAAAATTAGATTAGATATTAACCTAAGAAATGTTTGAGGCTTAAAATTATTAAAAATAGGTAATGTATTATTGAAGGAGACTACAGCATAGTCTCTATATCCTTAAAAACAGCATAGATTATAGATGCTTTTCAGTATAAGATTGGGAGGGGCTTATTCTAAACAGATCTTGAAATGTTATGTGGGAGAACTAAGCACCTATGCAAGTAGCTAGAGACAGAGGAGAGAGCAGGAGCCTGAATCTTAGCAGGTTTGCCATAGTGCTGAAGACTCGAATCTCACCCATGTACTGGGATTTAAATGTATTATGAGCATATCTCCAGATCCATCCATCTACCCTGCAATCACTGAAGACAACCTCCCTCACATGTTTATTAACTTTTGTATACAATTTTGGGGACCAATTTTTCTCCACTAACATTTTCCTGGAGGGAAAAAGATAGTTTCTCCAAATTATATACAGGTAAAGATAAGAGAAAACTATTTTATGGCTAGCTTATCTGAGTTAACAAAAACACTTAAATGTACAACATATTTGCTTATGAATCCGGGTTTATTCATGTGACAGGTGGTAAGATGATGCTATACTTAACTTTGACTTCACATTCCTGTTGGTCAGAGCCTCTCACACCCTTTTTAAACAAAGCTGGCAGTAAAATCCAACATATTGCATAACTAACCAGCGTTACATATTGCTCAGAAAACTTTACACTCCCAACAGGAAATTCCAGGAATGAAAGGATTTCTGTTTCATTATCAGAAAGGTGCCTTGTTCTAGTAACCACAATAGGTAGGGTAAATTCAAAGATTTATTCCTGGATTGTTAATTTCTCTGAAAGTGACTTAAGAACAAACTTAAAACTTTTGAGGTAGGTCTGACCTAATGAATTCTCTTTCATCTGTGATAATACTTTTAAATGTGCATCAGAAACTCTTCAAAGGTGCTTAAAGCTTTGAAAGGCTAGCTGCTGTCAATTGAAAGTTAGGGTGACAGCTGAGACAAAGCCCAAGGTTTTCATTTGGGCAACTTGCCTGTCATGGACAGACCCAGCAGGGGCCTGTTTTCTGCACTTCACTGAAGTCTTACTCATCAGGAGTCAGGCAATGAGAGGCACATTTTCCTTTCCATGGTCTTTGGTAGACTCACTCATTAAAGGAGGACCTAGATATCATCTATTACAACCTTCACCATAAGGCACTTTGACAACCTGCTGTCAACTGCCAAATCAATACATGTTTAACAGAAATGCAGAGTTTTAACTTTTTAGATCCAAGGTCTCAAAGCTGAGTATTTGCTCTTGATGATATAATTTTCAGTGTTATAGTCAGTAGCAAAGCATACATTTTAAGTTGATTTGTACTGTTCAAAGTTACTAAATGTAAAATTTTAAAAATTAAATAACAATGATTTTTTGTTACTCCTATTATCATGTTTTTAATCTTGCAGGGACATTGTATATCATCAAAGATGTGAAATCAACATTAATTGAGATTCTACTCCAAATTTTCCAATATGTTTAAGTAAAATGCATTTAATTATTGAAGTGGTTGGGGGTGGTAGGCAACTGAAGGTACCTATTTAAATGAAGGCTACTTTACTGTCATTTGTGGTATTTAAAAAATAATAAACCTAAAAATGAGGTTTACTTTTATTCTTTACAGATTTGACATGTCAATCTTTATTTAAGACAACAAAAATTTGTATACCCTCATATTAAGATATACTTCCTTTCTAGTCATATTAAAATAATCTCATTTCATTACTCAAAAAGAATACATAGGAAGAGAATGAACATAATTCAAGTAGACAGATTTCTAACTGGTTAAAAAATGTTTAAGCAAATGATGCTCAAAATATACTTACTAAAGGAACAGCACCTATAAATAGGCAGTAGGGCAATGTTCACTTTAAGAATTTTATCAACAACTAGGGCAAAGAACAAAATCATTATCAAATTTTGAATTACACAAAAGCAATGACCTATTACCTTGTTAACATTTGACATTTCTATATATATTCTTCTCTAGTTGAAATGGGCAATGACTTGTGTTACAAGGATGTTATACATTCTAAAATGATTTAAGCCAAAAGATTACCTTTAATACATTACTTCTAGATATAATATGTACTTGATGTCTGTTGCATTGAAGACTACTAAACTAGACATCAAGAAGCATGAATCCTTGACTCAGCTCTGTCATTAATTACCTTATAAATCTATGTAAGTCATTTATTTTGGACCCGGTTGTTTATTATAAAATGTTCATTTTAGTTCTGAGGTTCTGTGGTTCTAAGATAAATCATATCGGTTAAGTAACTAATAACATTTTAAAATAGCAATTGTTATGTGAAAATCCACATGTTAGGTTAAATGCCATCAACTCCTGAAAAACAGGATTGCAACAAGAGGAAGAAGAAAACTGGCCTAACAAGATAGCTCATTTAGAGAAAAAGACCTAGTGGTAAACTGTAAAGTTCAAAGAGTGATAAGTCTAGAGATAAAATGAATGAAATCTTGAGTCACATTATTAGAAATATAGCAACCAGACTACAGAAGAGAATAATCTTATTGCAAGTGCTATGAGCTGGTCAGGTCATACCTAGAACACTCAGTATAATTGCAAACCAGAAACACTGTATTTTTTTTTTTTTTCTTTTCGAGACAAAGTCTTGCTCTGTCACCCAGGCTGGAGCGCCATGGTACAATCACAGCTCACTGCAGCCTTGAACTCCTGAGATCAAGGGATCCTCCTGCCTCAGTCTTTTGAGTACCTGAGACTACAAGCACATGCCACCATGCCTAGCTAAACTTTTTATTTTATTTTATTGGTAGAGACAGGATCTCCTTATGTTGCCCAGGCTAGACTTGAACTCCTGGGCTCAAGGGATCTTCTTGCCTTGGCCTCCAAAAGTGCTGGGATTACAGGTATGAACCAATATGTCTAGCCTACAGTTTTTTAATTTTATAAAATAAGTTATTTCTAATGTTTCTCCAAAAGCAAAAGTGGTATAGCAATGGCAATATTAATTCAGGCATCCAGAGCTCTGAACCTACATTTGGGTGAGATGAGGAAAAGTGTATTGTTAATTTTATGTGTCAACTTGGAAGGTGGTTCTGGTGGGATTAACATTGACACCGATGTCCTTTGAGTAAAGAAGATTGCCCTCCATGATGTATGTACACTTTACCCAATCAATAGAAGACCTGAGTAGAATGAAAAGACCACCTTCTGCAAGACAGAGGAAATTCTCCAGCAGACTTCTGTCAGATTGGAACTGTACCATCAGCTCTCTTGGGTCTTGAGTCTGCCAGACCACACTGCAGATTTTTGGACTTCCCAGTTGCCATAATCACATGTGCCAATTCCTTATAATAAATGTGTGTGTGTGTTTGTGTGTGTGTTCAATCACATATTAATAGCTTTTATTTTTTGGCTTGGTCCCACCAAGACCAAAGCTAATGATTTCAAGTATTGAGGTTTGTATCTGAGTCTGTCTCTTAATCTGTATCCGCAAGAAAAGGAGAAATAAGCATTCCCAAAGAACATGGATTTACATATCTTCGAATTCTCTTTTTCTCAGGACAGACTATTTCAAATGACTTGTGGCAGGTAATTAATCTCTCTTGATTAATGTTAACTATTTCTACTTGAGTCAGATTCAGTTAGGAAGATTTCCAACCACTAATGGTCATTCAGTTGCACAAAAATCAGCTGAGAGCTTTCTCCCACCACTTTTTCACAGACATGCATGTAAGGCTGTATATCAATATATGTTGAATAATGAAAAACTAGAAATTTTAAATGACTGGCATAACTTGGTATGGTCATAAGGCTGATAATAGGTTTCAATTGAATCACACTACTATAAAACAAAAAAATACAAAGGAACAGTCTTCTCTGGATTCTACATATAATAGACACTCAGTATATATTAGTTCATTGAAAACTACATCTAGCTTGGATTAATTTTAAAGCATGTATCTATTAAGACAACCATTTCTGGTTTTTTCTCCAACATAGCAGAATAGTGGCTTTGCCAGCTTGCCTCATGCATTTGGAAAAGGCAAAATAATGTGTAGAGCTTCACACTGTGAAATTTTATTCAAGAAAGAACATGGGAGTTCAACATAAAAGTGAAAAAAACTTTGGATACTCTGAAAAATAAGGCAAGCAGCAGTCTGCGGGGTAGATCTGGTGGAAAACTGTGAGTGAATCCCCAGTGTATGAGATGGGGAGAAATTGTCTCTGTGATACACACTCCCACTGGAGAGTCAGGGAATCCAGGCCATGGAGGAGCTTCTTGACTTTACCAAGCCCTGATCTGACTTGGGGAGCAGTCAGGAGACTGTGAGAAGTAACGGCAGTGGGAAGTACCCCACACACACTCTCAGACATGGGCGCTGATAGGAAAAAGCCATTTTTGATGCTAACTCATAGTGGGTTGTGTAAGAATGTGCCCATAAGCATGGGTTGCAGTCACTGATTTGGAGAGTCTCTGGATGGGAATTTGCAACCTGGTTTTGAGTAGGAGAGGTGAGTGTGGCATGGGCTCCAGCCATGGGTGCGGGAGTTAGACACCTGATATGCATTGGATCTGTGTCCCCACCCAAATCTCATGTCGAATTGTAATCTCTAATGTTGGAGGTGGGGCCTGGTGGGAGGTGATTGGATCATGGAGGTGTTTCTCATGAATAGTTTAGCACCATCCCTTTGGTGGTATTCTTGTGATAGTGAGTTCTCATGTATTTGGTTGTTTAAAAGTGTGTAGCATCTCCCCCACTGGATATCTCTTGCTCCAGACATGCCTGCTTCTGTTTTAATTGTAAGCTTTCTGAGGGCTCCCAGAAGCTGGGCAGATGCCAGCATCATGTTTCCTGTATAGCCTGCAGACCCATGAGCCAATTAAACCTTTTTTCTTTATAAATTATGAGTCTCAGGTATTTCTTTATAGCAATGTGAGAACAGACTAATACAATACCCTCCCTTTGTGGTACTGAACTGGGAGGGTTTTAGTCTGATAGCCACAGTTTTGACCTGGGCAGGAAGCTTTACAGCTTGAGGTAGTTTCATGGTCTGAAGACAAACTTCTTGTGACTTGCTGCCAGTGTTGGACTGCAGGAGAGAGCCTCGCTGGGTCAGGAGCACGAGAACAAAGTGGGTCCCACTACCACATCCCACCCCTCCTGTTTCAGAGGCAGATCATGGGACCAGGACTACTGAGAGTTCCATGGCCTTACCCATCATCTGAAATGCCCAAGAACTTCTCCCGATTAACAAAGGTCAAGCATAAACTCTATTGCCACCATCACAGTTGGCTCTCACTTTTAGGTGCTACCTCTTGGCCTAAAGGTTGGTCTACACAGTCCCTTACAACATCTGCTGACTCTAGAGCACAGAGCTCAAGGAGACAAGCTTTGCATTGCCTCTGTTACCACCATTGCTCACAACACCCAGGCTACTCAGGAGGCCTTGAGCCCACTCACCCACCCAATACATCACTACTACACCTGGCATTTGAGAAAGCTACCACACAGGTTACTTATAACCATGGAAATCATACGGAATCAATGCCACTGAATGTACCCAGGAGCAAAGCCAAATGACCCTACTCAACAAACACCATAGTCGCATCCTCAAGAAAAAAAAGTCCCACCCTAATGAAGGTAAAATTAAAAAAAAAAAAACCGAGCTGAGCACAGTGACTCATACCTATAATCCCAGAACTTTGGGAGACTGAAGTGGGAAGACTGCTTGAGGCCAGGAGTTCGAGACCAGCGTGGCCAACATGGTGAAACCCCATCTTTACTAAAAATATAAAAAAAGAAGTCAGGCATGGTGGCACACACCTGTAATCCCAGCTACTCAGGAGGCTGAGGCACAAGAATCATTTGAACCTGGGAGGTGGAGGTTGCAGTGAGCGAGATTGTGACACTGCACTTCAGCCTGGGCAAAAGAGCAAGACTCTGTCTCAAAAAAAAAAAAATTCTGGAAATGAAAAATTCATTGAAAGAATTACAAATACAGTTGAAATCTTCAATAATAGACTAGTCCAAACAGAAGAAAGAATCTTAGAATGCAATGACTGGTCTTTTTTTCTCGCTGAATTAATCCAGTGAGAAAAAAATAAAGAAAAAAGAATTTAAAAGAATGAGAAAGCCTTGAAGAAGTATGGGACTACATAAAAATAAGCAAACTGACAAATCACAAGGGAGAAGAAAAAGCAAAAAGTTTAGAAACACTATTTGACTCACACCTGTAATCCCAGTACTTTGGGAGGCCAAGGTGGGCAGTGGGCAGATCACAAGGTCAGGAGATGGAGACCATCCTGGCTAACATGGTGAAATCCCATCTCTACTAAAAAAAATACAAAAAATTAGCCGGATGTAGTGGTGGGTGCCTGTAGTCCCAGCTATTCAGAGGCTGAGGCAGGAGAATGGTATGAACCCAGGAAGCGGAGCTTGCAGTAAGCCGAGATCGTGCCACTGCACTCTAGCCTGGACAACAGAGCGAGACTCCATCTCCAAAAAAAAAAAAAAAAAAAAAAAAAATTGAGAAAATAATTGAGGAAAACTTCTCTATTCTAGCAAGATATTTAGACATTCAGATACAAGAGGCCCATTGAACTCTAGGAAAATATGTTGCCTCACCACAACATATAGTCATTAGATCATCTAAAGTCAACATGAAGGAAAAAAATCCTAAATTCTGCAAGAGAAAAGCATCTAGTCACCTGATAGAGTTTGGATGTTTTCCCACTCCAAATCTCATGTTGAAATATAATTCTCATTGTTGGGGTGGAGCCTGGTGGGAGGTGTTTGGCTCATGGGGGCAGATTCCCCATGAATAGCTTTGTGCCGTTCCTGAGATAATTAGTGGTGATGGATTCACATGAGATCCAGTTGTTTAAAAGAGTGTAGCACCTCCCCCATCTCTTTCTTGCTCCTGATCTTGCCATGTGACACAATGGTTCTCATTCACCTTTCTCCATGATTGTAAGTTTCCTGAGGTCTCACCAGAAGCCAAGCAGATTCTGGTGACATGCTTATACAGCCTGCTGAATCATGAGCTAAATATTTTATAAAATACTCAGCCTTGGGTATTTATTTATAGCAATGCAAAAATGGCCTAACACATCACCTATTAAGGAAAATCCATCATACTAACAGCAGACTTCTTAGCAGAAACTTTAGAAGCCAGAAGAGATTGGGATTCTATTTTCAAAGTGCTTAAAGAAAAAACTACCAACCACTAATCTTGTATCCTGCTGGAATAAGCTTTATAAATGAAGGAGAAATAAAGTCTTTCCCAGACAAGCAAATACCCAGGGAATTTGTTACCACTTGACCAGTCCTACCATAAATGTTAAAGGAGTTTTAAACATGGAAATGAAAGGTCGATATTTGCCATCATAAAAACATACAAAAGTATGGTCAATGAAAAGAGTCAAACTCTGTAAAATATTTGAAGAAACTTATTCTGAGCCAAATATGAGTGACCATGGCCCATGACACAGGCCTCAGGAGGTCCTGAGAACATATGCCCAAGGTGGTTGGGATGCAGCTTGGTTTTATATATCTTAGGGAGACACGAGACTTCAATAAAAAAAAATTTAAGAAATACATTGGTTTGGTCCAGAAATGCAGGACAACTTGAAGTGGGGACTTCCTACTTATAGGTAGGTTTAAACACGTTCTGGTTGACAATTGGTTGGGTTTATCTAAAGACCTGGGATCAACAGAAAGGAATGTTTGGGTTAAGATAAAGGACTGTGGAGACCCAATTTCTTATTTGCAGAGGAAGTCTTCAGGTACTAGGCTTCAGAGATCATAAGTTGTAAAATGTTTCTCCTCAGACTTAAAGTCTGTGTTGATGTTAATGCCAGAGAGGTATAATGAGGCATAACCAACCCCCATTTCCCATCGTGGCCTGAAGCAGTCTCTCATGTTAAAATATTAAAAGAGCCCTGGTTGAGGAGGAAGTCCATTCAGACGGTTGAGGGAGTGCTTAGTATTTTATTTTTGGTTTACAGTATAAAACACACAGGTCTTAGAAAACAATCACACAAAGAGGACAGAGGAAGAAATCAAATGACAAAACAACAAATGACCAAACCACAAAGACAGATGGACAGAAAAAAAACAAAGAATCTACAAAGAAACTAGATGACAATTAATAACATAATAGAAACAAAACCTCAAAATATTGGGTATATATATATTACACCACATACGTATATATACATATATATATAATATACATAATGGAAAACTACTCAGCCATTAAAAGTATTATCATATCTTTTTCAGCAACATGGGTGGAACTGGAGGCCATCATCTTATGTGAAATAACTTAGAAATAGAAAGTCAAATACCATATATTCTCACTTATAAGTGGGAGCTAAATAATGTGTATACATGGACATAGAGTGTGGAATAATAAACATTGGAAACTCAGAAGGGTGGGAAGGTGAGAAGAGGTGAAGGATGAGAAATTATCAAAACAATACTCATTATTTGAGTAATGATTACACTCAAAGCCCAGACTTCACAACTGCATAATACATACATGTAACAAAATTACACTTGTACCCCTTACATTTATACAAAAAAGTAAACTATTTCTCATGTGCTTATTATTTTCTTTGGGTATGGATATTAAATTAACCGTTTCAAATGGACATGATTTTACTTATGACCAATTGGCTTCGTAATGGTACCTGATGTTTTACTCTTATTTTTCTCTATTCCTAAAAACTTGAACTTTGTCTACGTTTTCTCATTATTACTGCCGTGACAAAGTTATTTGGAATCTTAACAGATAAAGCCTTTTCCACGAGTGTAAATTTTCAGATGTTTTTTATGGGTATACTTTGGTAAACTCCCCTCCAAAAAACCATTCTGGATGGTTTCTATAAGTGTAACTATATCCTAGATATAGTAAGAAGAAAAGATAAACTCAGATTAAGTAAATTCTTGAGTAGCTTTAGCTCTAAGAACTTGTAACTTTCTCTAGCAAATACTACTGTAATATGCTAAATTGATGGCAACCATTCTGCCACTTTGGTTAAAAATGCAAATAAGTTACTTTTACATGACATGTTAGCACCACCAACTCCTTACAAAAAAGGGAAAGATATGACTGAATCAAAGAATCTTAAATTTTAGATTACATTGTGAACATTACAAATCTCATAATGAAGAAACCCTACTTCTGAAACATGCAAAAAATATTGTGACCTTACAGAGAATATCAGCAAGTCTTTAAAATATAATACTGTGATAAGATTGTATTTCTTTCAAATAGTAGTACCCCACACTTGACATGAAAAATCCACCTCTTGCCATTTTCTTCCTAAGGCAAAACAAACAAACAAAAAAAAGAAAACGCTGTCACTTTTGGATAAATACAGTGACGTAAGATATAATAGTATCAAAAGTATACTTATAACACTTTCCAGTGACCCTGCAATAAAAATGGAAAATTGCTAAAGAATGTGAGGAGCATAAAAAGACAGAAACAGGTATTTTGACAGATGTAATCCCTGTAATCCCAAAATTTTAAGAGGCTGAGGTGGGAGGATCAGGTGAAGCCCAGAGTTGGAGACCAGCCTGGGCCACATAACAAGGCTCCATCTCTACCAAAAAAGAAAAAAAAAAAAAAAAAAAAGGAAAGAAAGAAACAGTTATTTTATAACAACACATCACTGGTTAGAATCTCTCAGTTCCAGGCATCCAAATTCCAAACTGACATATTCTTGGGATGCAGATTCACATAACTATGATGATGACCTGAAATAGTCTTTGACAAACCAGAGAGGTATTCTACGCTAACAATTTTCTCTTACTTTCCTTGTGGTATGAAGCCTACCAACTAACTACAATATAAACCATGTTTAGCTTCCTTACCCTTTGGATGACAATGCCATATTTGCCATGCTAGCTAATACAGTAATAAAGGAACCCCCACACCCCAAAAATCGTTTCTCAAAAGTGAAGAAATGTGTTACGGAAGGTATAATCAAGTATGTCAAATACTTCAAATGCTGTTGATAGATGAAATTTTGCAAACCTAGAGACTTCAGACATACATTTATTTATTACCAAAGAGTGGAGAGAGTTCCTAAAACTGCACTTCAGATAACCCGGGTATCAGGTCTGGGAGACATCGTAAAATGGGATTTTAACTTAGCAAGTTGAAATCTCATCAATTAAACGATAACTTGTCTGGCCAAAGATTCTGTAAACAGGTGGGAATGGTTAGAATGAAATATAGCAAATGGGACGGTCAAAGAAACAGTATAAACAGTGTAAGTCCTGTGCTCTCCAAGAGAAAGACACTAAATCTGGGCATCTGACAGTAAGGATCTTCAGCAGACTCGTGTTTGAGGCAGGATGTTACACTGGCCACGCCGTGGTCTGGATAATACCTCTGTCTACAATCCACTTCCCTTTGCTTTGATTACATGCTCCCCAAACAATTACCTGGCTTCTAAAATTCAACTTCATGCATGCCCTGATACAATGCAGCAGTGCTGTAAAGGCAGACATAAATATTTATATCATTGGAAGGGACTATCTTCCATTTATAAACTAGTAAACTAGTATTACAGTTTGCACATCAGACTTTGGAAAGTTTTATTAGCTGAACTAATTCCCCTAATTTATTAGCATCCTGATGAAATTAAAATTCAAGCCTTGTAAAACTGAGGGCCTAGACTTAAGGACTGTGAAGCCATCCTGAGTTGTTTAGGTCTCCCCAAGTTATTCTCATCTCCTTTCTCAAACAACAACCAAATTCATCTACTTCTCTTATAGCAACCAATCACAATCACACAGAGTCCTGAAAAGAATTATTATTTCTGCTTTACAAATTAATATTTTGAGTGGTTAAACCAAAGTTTTCCAAATGTGGCCCGAAGACCAAAATATTAATATCTTCCAACATTCTGATTTCAAAAAATAAAATAAGTATATCTTGTTCATTTTCCTTATTCCTGGGGCATAGAAATTATCTAGGCAATAAGATTAATATGGAAAAAGTGATTAAGAAATTCAAAAGAACAGATTACATTTTCATGTGTGAACTGCCTGAAGATAAAACAACATAGACTAGGTATGTGTATGTATTTCACTATGTTCTACCTCCTTCAATAATTGGGGGCTTTTTTCAAGATTCACAAGCTAGGTGAAAATTATTGCTATTATGACTCACTATTAGTGATGGAAATGTGTCATACCCTTCAGATATGCTAGGGAAGAAAAAAGGTCAAGAACTATTTTCTTTCACACACCCAGGTAAACCATAAGGGAAAAAAAAAATATTTTAACCTTATCAGCTTCCAAGAAGGAAGCAGGGATAGAAACTCCTTGAGAATTCATCATTTATTATCACATAGCTGAGACAGAATGCGAGACACAATGAGCAGATCCGGCTCCGTACAACCACATATAATCTAAGCCAAGGAATCCATGGCATTATCCCAAACACTTTACTGTTTTGTGTCTACAACTTAGTTTCTTCTGGACTAGGAAAGGGAAAACTTCCTTATTTGTCAAGCTTAGTTTTTTTCTGGACTAGGCAAAGAAACACACTTGATTGTGATCAATTCTGTTACAATATTTCCACCAGTCTTCTTACCCTGTTGATCATTTATTTCCCTCATTTTCAGGAAAACATGTCATTTTTCTAATTCTACAAGATAAATGACATGTGTATTGTAAGCTCAGGTATATGCACATACACACACATTATCATAAGCCAAATCCTACCACTTACAGTAATTTTCTTGACCCTCAATGTGGCCATTCCCCTGTAAAAGTCCAGTATCTTGGGGCCAGGCATGGTGGCTCACACCTGTAATCCCGGCACTTTGGGAGGCCAAAGCGGGCGGATCACGAGGTCAGGAGATAAGAGACCATCCTGGCTAACACAGTGAAACCCTGTCTCTACTAAAAACACAAAAAAATTAGCCTGGCATGGTGGCAGGAGCCTGTAGTCCCAGCTTCTCGGGAGTCTGAGGCAGGAGAATGGCATGAACCTGGGAGGAGGAACTTGGAGTGAGCCGAGATCGAGCCACTGCACTCCAGCCTGGGCAACACAGTGAGATTCTGTCTCAAAAAAAAAAAAAGAGCCAGGCATGGGGCACATACCTGTAGTTCTAGCTACTTAAGTGGCTGAGGTAGGAGGATTGCTTGAACCCAGGAGGTTAAGGCTGCACGTGAGTTATGATCACACCGCTGCACTCCAGACTGAGTGACAGAGTGAGACCCTGTCTCAAGAGAAAAAAAGTAGCTAAAGGAAAATAGTACCTCTTATAGGTATATAAAGTAACCAATATATAGCTTTATAGGTATATAAAGGTATATAATAGTACCTCTTTATATAAAAATATACCTCTTTATGGGGGCAAAGGACATGAACAGACACTATTCAAAAGAAGACATACACTTGGCCAACGAGCCAAATGAAAAAATGCTGAATATCACTATCATTAGAGAAATGCAAATCAAAACCACAATAAGATACCATTTGACACCAGTCAGAGTGGCTAGTATTAAAAAGTCAAAAAATAACAGATGCTGGCAAGGCTATAGAGAAAAAGGAATGCTTATATACTTCTGGTGGGAATGTAAATTAGTTCAGCCACTGTGGAAAGCAGTTTGGTTATTTCTCAAAGAACTTAAAACAGAACTACCATTCAACTCAGCAATCCCATTATTGGGTCTATACCCAAAGGAATATAAATTGTTCTACCATAAAGATATGTGCACACTTAATGTTCATCACAGCACTATTCACAATAGCAAAGGCATGGAATCAACCTAGATTACCATCAATGGCAGACTGGATAAAGAACATGTGGTACATACACATCATGGAATACAATACAGCCATAACAATGAACAAGATCATGTATTTTGCAGCAACATAGGTGGAGCTGGAGGCCATCATCCTAGGCAAACTAATGCAGGAACAGAAAAACCAAATATCATATGTTCTCACTTATAAGTAGGAGCTAAACATTAAGTACACATGGCCACAAAGAAAAGAACAACAGATACCAGGGTCTACTTGAGGGTAGAGAGTGGAAGCAGGGCAAGGATCAAAAAACTACCTATCAGGTACCATGCTTATTACCTGGGTGATGAAATAATCTGTACATCAAACACCTGCAACACATAATTTACTATATAACAAAACTGCACATGTGCCCCTGAAACTAAAAGTTTTTTAAAAAAATAAATGTATCTTTTTTTGGGAAAAAAAACCTGGATAATAACGCATTATTAGTACATTATTAAAATGAGCATTTGAAGATAGAAAGAGATTCAGTGATGAAGAATGGCATACAGAACAGTCATATAGAAGGAAAGACCAGTAATTTTCTTGACCCTCGATGTGGCCATTCCCCTGTAAAAGCCCAGTATCTTGGGGCCGGGCATGGTGGCTCACGCCTGTGATCCCGGCACTTTGGGAGGTCAAGGTGGGTGGATCATGAGGTCAGGAGATAGAGACCAACCTGGCTAACACGGTGAAACCCCATGTTCTGATTTTCTATTTGTTCATTCATTGCATGAAACCCATCATATTTTAGTTGAAAATATTCTGTATATTCTGATTTATTCACTAAAGTATAAGCTCTATGAGGGCAGCGTTTTTTGGTCTATTTTGCTTAGTGTTGTACTCCTAGCACCTGAAATGAGCAGCACAAAGTAGCTGCCCAATAAATATTTGTTGAAAATAAATATTGCTATGTTCTAGTTAGCTGAGCATTTACAGTAGAGGACTCTTAGGGTCTTTTCCAGGCACGAGAGCCAGTGATTTTTATTACCATAGACCAAACTAGTTTTCAGATTTTCAATCAGGAAAGCAAAACATTGAGCAGGAGTTTTGGCAAATAGCAGGGACTGGAGAGAGAGGGAGGAAGGAGGGCAGGAGGAAAGGATGCAGGAAAGGAGAAGAGGAAGGGGCAATATAAGAATTTTGTACATATCCCTCTGAAGGAAATCTGAATTATGACAAGACAACTTATATAAAATGAAAATGCATATAGAATTAGGAAGCATATAGGGTCACTATACAACTGCACTCTTACCTTCTTGCTTTTCCATCCTTAGCTATTCTCCATAAACTTCTCTTACTCTTAAAGGCCTCTATCTGGTTGTCCATCTATTCTTCCCAGGGTTCTTTTTCATTATGACTTAAGAAAACATTACTCAGCAATCCTTTTCACCTTCTTTATCTGCAGATCTATCATCTGTCCTTCCTGGATAAAGAGAGGAAGAGGAAATTGTCCCTAGTATTGAGAAGTACATGGGATGAGGCCTGCTTCTCTTACAGCCTCTTCCCTGAATCCATTTCCTAAATTATATCAGGAAGGGTCTCCAAAATTCTCATTTTCTCCCTCCAGGAGTAGAACTATCATCTAACCAATTTTCTACACTCATCTTCTTTCCTACAGAAGTCTTATAAATCCTGTTTAGGCCGGTAGATAGTAACTACAGTACTTGTTTATGTAGGGTCACTTAAATATGTTAGTTACATCTTATAAGAAAATTTCAAAGCTGGACAAAATCTAAGTATTGTTCCTACTTTATATAGAAATCAAATTTAACTCATTCCCTGTAAAAAATAAATGTTTTAAATAAATATAATTTTTGTTCTTAGTAATGATACACATTAAGCTGCTAACATGTAATGATAAGGCAAAATCTGATAAACATCTCAGCAGTCTACTAAATTTAGCATTATGTGTTATAAACACTTTAGAATTTCAGAAGTTTTTTGTAAGCTTGATAGTATGAGTTAGATATGAAGCTATTATATTTCTCTTCTCTCTGATTAAGAAATGTACCAATGAATTTTAAAGTAAATATGGTAATAATGTATTATACAGCATTATCTCTTTCAATAAGAAGATACTGGCCTTAACTACCACTTTACTGAGCCATAAAACCTAACTCTATGTGTTCATTCATTTTTTTTTTTGTTTGTTCACTGTTAAATCCCTAACACTCAAAACATTGCCTATCAGTTAAATGCATAAATGAACAAATATTGACTATGTACCTCTTATAGGCCAGATACTGTACTAGGCTCAGGAATGCAGCAATAAACAAGACCCTGCTTTCATGGAAATTACAGTCTAGGAGAGACAACTATGTAAGTAACTATTTAACCATAACTCTGATAAAAGCTATAATGAAAAAGTATAAAGTATATGAAAATAAGATCTAATATTGCTTGAAAAGTCAAAAGAGACTTTTCTGAGGAACAGATATTTAAGCTGGCACCTTTAAAAATAGAATAGGATTTAGTAAAGGGAAGAGTGAAGAGAGAAACTATTCCACGTAGGTGAAACAGGACGTGTGAAAATTCAGAGGAAGCTAAGTGTGTACTGTCCATCCTCCAAGAATTGAAAACAGATCAGTAAGATTAAAGAGGAGAATTGTTAAAAATAAGGCTGGAGTGGAAGGCAGAGCTCAGATTATACAGGGATATTGTAAATTTTTAAAACTTCCTATTTTCTTGATGCCTCAAGATTCCCACAAACAGGCTATGAACACTCTGTCTGGGCAATCAGGTGCTCCAGTGTGAAAAGGCTGGTTCCTGCCACAAGTTCCCATTTTTGCTATTCTGACTGTGACCTAGTGACATTCAAACACTGCAATGAAACACTGTCATGCTTTTTGTTTATATATTGTATCCTGACCACCAACAAAGCCCCTTGTCCACAGGTCCTTCCCCTGAGCCTCTCTCTGCTCCCCATCTGCTTGGTTGAGCTCACTCCCTGAGAGTTCCTCCCACATGCCCCCCCGCATGGCACGCCATGCCTCCCTCTTCCAGGACTTGTCAGTATAATAAATCTCCTTCATTTTCACATGCCTCTCCATGGTGTTATTACATGTCTGCATCTGACCGATCATCAAAAAATCAAACAAACAAAAAAAACCCAACCCATTTTAAATAACACAATTATTCCTCACAACACAACAGGAGAAAGGGGATCAGGATATGTCACCCAAAGTATGCCACTCTGGCATAAAGATTTTGAGCTGAAAGCAACTGAGAAACAATAGATGTAGGAAGAGTTCTTTGCTGTCCCCTTAACTGCCTAAAAGCAGGGCATAAATTACACTTTGTGAAGGTGTCCTCTGTACTCCGTGGACCAGGAAGAGGAGTGACTTATCACCAGAGATGGAGAGTCAACACTGAGATGAGTTTGCACAAACAGACCTAACTAAAATAACCCTTATCCTCCATTAGTTCCCCCATATATTTCCTAGTCACTTCCCCACAATTTATCTCTTAAAGTCCAAACCTCCTTTATTAAAAAGGTACATAAACTCCTAGTCTAATTACCTCTTTGAGTTTTACTTTTCTGTGAATATTCATGCATGTAAACATTAATAAAAATTGTATCTTTTCTCCTGTTAACCTGTCATTTGTTAGTTTGATTAACAGGCTCCCATTCATTGAATATAAGAGGGTAGAGGAAAAGTCTGTCATCCCCAACAAGGGCCTTGTAGGCTGTGTTAAGGACTTTGGACTTTACACTAAGAGCACCGAGAACCAAAGTGTGACAATCAGATTATAAGGAAAGTACAATACTACAGGTGGGAGATGATGTTGCCTTTGATTAGAGAAGTTTCAGTGGAGATGGAGAAGTGGGTGCATTTAAGATCTATTTAGGATATATATTTCAGAACAGGGTGACTGAGTATGGGAGATAAGAGTTCCAAGGTGTGATACTGATATAATATAGATTTGGTCTCTGTTGTTGACTCTTGGCACAGAGCTCATAAAACCCTTAGAAGGCAGCTATGCTCACCACTGTACCATCAACACACCTAAGACGCTTGGAATTTCCTAAGCAACAAGTGTGATGAGGTATCTTTTCTTATATTTGGTTTTTGTCCCTGGCTCCTGAAATAGCTCCAGAGTAATGAAGGTTAAAGTAGCATCTTGTGTCATTCCTAACAAGCCCCTTTCAACCACATCCCAGTTTATGTTAATGAGGTGACTTTCGGAAAGCCGCTAAGAATAGGGGTCTTGTTGCCAGGAAAACAAAAATATAGTTAGAGGGTTGGAATGTTCAGGTGCATCTCCCAAGCCCCCTCAACCTCTGGGGAAGAGAGAGGGGGTAGAGATTGAGTTCAACCACCAATGGCTAATTATTTAATCAACCATGCCTATGTAATGACGTCTTCATAAAAATCCTAAATGAAGTCCAGAGGGTTTATTGTTGATAAACACATCGAAGAGCCTGCAAGGTGGCACTGCCCAAGTGGGCAGGGAAGTTCCACATCCCTCCCCGCTGGCTTGCCCCATGCATCTCTTCCATTTGGCTGTTCCTGACTTGAATCCTTTATAAAAAACTGACATGTACATAAACTGTTTCCCTGAGTTCTGTGAGCAATTTTAGCAAATTATCAAACCTGAAGTGTCATGAGAAGCTCCAATTTGTAGTCAAGTCAGACCAAAGTTGTGGGTAGCCTGGAGACCTGCTACTTACAATTGGCATAGGAAGTAGGGGGCAGTCTGTGGAACTGAGACCTTAACTTGTGCAGTCTGTGCTAACTCTGGGTAGTGCTGGAATTAAGGTAAATTACACAACACCCAGTTGGTGTCCACAGGGAATTAAAGAATTGCTTGGTGGGAAAAGCCCACACACTTGGTGTCAGAAGTACTGTAAGAATAGAGAAACAGCTTTATTTGTTTTAATTCTTCCCCCAGCACATCCAGAATACAGAAAGAGAAATAGTTTTTCCATTTACATGTGTTAGTAACTGGTAGAAAATGATTCCAACAAATTCCTAAATAATTATTAGAATTTAAGTGTAATTAACTCAATGAATAGGCTTCTGGGATGACCAACTAGGTGGATGATAGTGCCTTTTACTCAGATGGGGAAAAGTGAAGATCACACTTGTGGTAGGAACGGGAAATCAAAAGTTTGATTTAGAACACATTCAAGAAAAGATGTCCACATTAGCTATATGACAGTGGAACTCACAGCAAGATTTGGGTAGAGATGTAAATTTGACAGCCTTTAGACAGTAGATAGCATTTCGAGTCATGGAAACAAATGAGGTGGCCCAGGACAACAGTGTGGAATGACAAGAAAAGAAGGCTTAGGACTGAGTCCTAAAGAACTTCTACGTTTTAAAGTCAGGTGCATGAAGATGAGCCAAACAGAGAAGAAAAGAATAGACTAGGAAGGTGTTTAAAAACATAAGCAGAGCATAATGACATGAAAGTCAGAGGAAGAGATGGTTTCAAGGAGAGAGGCAGAGAGAGAGAGAGAGAGAGAGAGACAGAAAGCTATTGTTAATAAAGTTGATGAGAATAAAGGGAAAAAAATAGCTGAAAAGCATTTATTAAGACTTTAACATGAACTCTGGTGGAGTGGTGAGGATAGAAGATTGAAGAGAATGGACTAAGGACAGAATGGTTAGAAATTATCTATAAAGGGGAGAACAGATAAGGCAGAATCTAGAACAGGAGAGGAGGTCCAGGAATATTTTTTAAGAAAGAAACCATAGAGAAAGGTGACCTAACGGATGCTATGCTGAGAAACCAACCTTCCTATTCATTGAGTTAGTTACACTTAAATTCCAATAATTACTCAAGAATTTGTTGGGATTGTAGACTACCAGTTACTAACACTTGTTGAGCAAGCAGACATGAAGGCTATGCTTGGGAATAGTTAGGTGGAAGAAGGAAAGTGAGGAAAGAAACTCCTGTGAGAATGAAAAAGAGCTTCTGGTGCCCAGGAGAATCTTCACTGGCTATGCGTAGACTCACCCATAGCAGTCCGACCCAGGAAAAGCTTTGGGAACCCGGGAAGACACACCTCTAAGGGGAGCATGCTGCATTGGCTCCTGCTTTATGTAATGTTTCTTAGTCTATTCAGGCTGATATAACAAAATACCATGAACTGGGTAGCTTACAATGAACATTTATTCCTCATAGTTCTGGAGGTTGGGAAGTCTAATATCAAGATGCCGGCAGATTTGGTTTTGGGTAAAGGCTTGCTTCCTCATAGAAAGTCATCTGTTCACTGTAACCTTAGCCGAGGGGCGAGGGCTTTCTTTGGGTCTTTTTAATAAGGGCACTAATCCCTTAACAGCCTAATTACTAATGCCTTAATGACCTAATCTTTTTCCAAAGGTCCCACCTCCTAATACTATCATCTTAGGGGTTAGCATTTCAACATACGAATTTTGGGGGGACATAAACATTCAGTCCTTTGAAGTTTACATAGGTTCCTTCATCAACACAAAAACCTAACCCCCAAAACTGTATCTGTAGGGTTCTTTGTATCAAACACATCACCAACCAATTTTGAGACAGCCACACACAAGAGGTTTCAAAGATGAAACAAAAGAATCCAGTAGAGTGAGAGGGAATGGCTCAAAAATAGGAGAGAATGGGCATAACAAATGTAACAAAATCCCAGAGAAAGCAGAAAGGACTGGATTCAGAAGTCACGAGGAGGCACTGGCTTTCTAACATAATGGGGGAAAGGATGGATATGGGTAAAAACAAGTTTGTGGATATGGTGGTAGGAAGTTGGAGGAAAACCTGACATTATTTTCTTTGCAAATCATGACATAAGATCTTCTACTAAGAGCAAAAAAAGCAGCAGGTGGGCTAAAGGTTAGAAGAGAGTGAAAGAAAGTATAAACTTTTTCACGGTGAGTCAGCTGACAACACAAATGAAGTAAGATGGCTAAGAAGGCAGAGTCAGTGCAATCAGCAGTGCTTGGTTTTGTGTGTTTCAGGTCAGGGACCTACCAAACCTTTCCTGATTCCTTCAGGTGCATTAAATTCTTTCTCTATTTGAGCCTCTAAAACATTTTGTTCATACCTTAAATTCTGCTTTCTCTTAGAATCTTGCTTTATATTGTTTCATTTACTTACCTAAATATAAAATCTCAATGTAAACAATGATGGCTTATTCATTCTTGTATCCCTGAAAGCATAAAGCATGGTTCTTTGTGTGAAGTACTAGATTTTTTTGCATTATTAAATATATCACATAAAATGGCTCATTTAAAATGTGGTTTCAAGATTGACTTCATACATTATATAATCAAGAAAGATGAAAGACGCAGAAATTAAAAGACAATTTTAAACCACAGTCAACCAAATTTATTTCTGCTAAAATAAGTATCCTATCATGAAGGGCAGACATTTTTATCATCCTACTGCCTCAGAAACTAAAGGCAGAGCAGTGGCTCATGCCTGCAATCTAAGCACTTTGGGAGGCCGAGGCAGGTGGATCACCTGAGGTGAAGAATTCAAGGCCAGCCTGGCAAACATGGCAAAATCCTGTCTCTACTAAAAAAAAAAAAAAAAAGGGAAAAAAAGAAAAAATTAGCCGAGCATGGTGGTGGGTGCCTGTAATCGCAGCTACTCAGGAGACTGAGGCATGAGAATTGCTTTAACCTGGGAGCGGAGGTCGCAGTGAGCCAAGATCGTGCCACTGCACTCCAGCCTGGGCGACAGAGTGAGACTCCATCTCAAAAAAAAAAAAAGACAGTGACCCAGAACCAAATCCCACAGCATAGAATATGAAACTCAATACTGAATAAACATCATCACCATTTAAAAGTCATATTCTCATTTGGTGATTTAGTTTGGCATAGAATCAGATAGCTTTCTATCCTTTGAAAAGACATACAAAACGTTCTTTCTTTTTTTTCAGATAAGAATCGCCCAGGCTGGAGTGCAGTGGCACGATCTCAGCTCACTGCAAGCTCCTCTTCCTGGGTTCACACCATTCTCCTGCATCAGCCTCCCGAGTAGCTGGGACTATAGGCGTCCGCCACCTCGCCCGGCTAATTTTTTGTATTTTTAGTAGAGACAGGGTTTCACCGTGTTAGCCAGGATGATCTCGATCTCCTGACCTTGTGATCCGCCCACCTTGGCCTCCCAAAGTGCTGGGATTATAGGCGTGAGCCACTGTGCCCAGCCCAGAACTTTCTTTCTAGACATCTACTGCCATTATCAGAGTCCTACAGTTTAATATAATGATTTATTGTAATCATTGTTTATAGAAACCACATTTTTTATAGATTAAAAACTTAAAAATAAAAAAGTACTAAGTTAAAAAAAATCCACAAGGAGATTACTAAAAATGCAGGCCACATTCATCTTCCTACAATTCTTCATCCACAAAATAAAATCCAATTTAGGAGGTTCCATTAACTCTTTTAATATATTTCTAAATCTTAAATCTATATTTCAAAATGAACATGGTACTTCATATGGGCCCACTTTTCATAATTCTTTCAACTCAATGTTTTAGCCAAAACTGCAAACATTTGAAATTTAATTTTGAATAAAAATTATAGCTTATGCACCAAGACATTAGAAAGTGCCCTCTGACATTTTATCAGGTACTTTCCTCATTACACCCAAACAAACACAGAAAGGAAACATATATTTTTGAAATGTCAATTACTGCCATGATGTCAAAAGCTGACATTTATTACAAATTTCTGAAATCCTTTATAAGCAAATATTTGATTAAACAAAAATAGAAAATGTTACTAGGAGATATAATTTCCACCTGGTTGTTGAGTACATTAGTATCAGAGAAATTCATATAACTATATTGAAACAGAACTTCAGTTTAGGTTCTTTTCAGACCACAAATACATAACTTGTTCAAAATCCCACTAGTTTCTTCTTAACAGTCTTGGTAAGAGATGAAACTGATACACTTCAGAGGCCATTTCCCTAGGAGTACTGCTTTTAAAAATCATGCAAAAAAAAGCCAAATACAGATGTTATATTTTAACCCGGGCTGCAGCTATTTGTGTTGATCTGAAAGCTTACAAGTAAATCCACTGTTACGAATCAGCACTGTGCGAGCTATCAGCTATCAATGAGAACCCTTCTGTGGTTTCCTTTGGTCACGTGGCATCATTATGATTCCTTTCTCCTTGCTGTAATTGGGTAAAGGTCAAGAAATGCCTAGGCAAATATGAAGAGAAGTTATTTTGGCATAGAATCTCATTTTTTACTATCAGCTCCTAATGTTTTTCTCACAATATGTGCACCTATTAGCAGGAGATAGGATTTCTATTTACAGATCCACATAAAGCTTCAAGGAAATAACCAGTGTTAGTACGTCCTCACCTGAAAAAGGCTTAAGTAAACACTAATTAAAACATTTAGGATCTTAGTTGCATCAATACTTCTCTACTTGAAAGGTCGTTAAAGGTTTTCTTCTTATTGTTTTATTTACTTAGGACTCTAAGAAACCAAGAATTCATAGCTTTCCCTTAAATTACACATCATACATATGTTGTAAGAATATAGGCCAGGCGCCGTGGCTCATGCCTGTAATCCCAGCACTTTGGGAGGCCGAGGCAGGCACATCATGAGGTCAGGAGATCGAGACCATGGTGAAACCCCGTCTCTACTAAAAATACAAAACATTAGCCCAGCGTGGTGGCGGGCGCCTGTAGTCCCAGCTACTTGGGAGGCTGAGGCAGGAGAATGGCGTGAACCTGGAAGGCAGAGCTTGCAGTGAGCCGAGATTATACCACTGCACTCCAGCCTGGGCAACAGAGCAAGACTCCAACTCAAAAAAAAAAAAAGGAATATAGAAAATTAAATAAATAAAATAATTAAATATTGAGTTAAATGCATGACTATATATATTAAATTTGGAAACTGAAAGCATTAATAGAACAGAGAAACCAGCTAAAACAAATTGTAGCTTTAAAAATAAACAATAAAGCCTGTTATTTATTATCTGAAAGCCAGTAAATACATTTACTTCTTTGGTACCCATTAAAATAGTTGCATTTGCAGAGGATGTATAGGGCAGTGAAACTACTCTATATTATAATGATGGATACATATCATCATACATTTGTCAAAACCTATAGAATGTATAACACCAAGAGGGAACCCTAATGTAAACCATGAACTTTGGATGATAATGATATTTGAGAGTAGGTTCATTGATTCTAACAATGTACCATTGTGGTGCAGGATATTGATAGCGTGGGAGGCTGTTGAGGGCTTTGTTGGGGGAGAAAGGAAATCTCTATCTTCCTCTCAATTTTTCTGTTAACCTACAACTGCTCTAAAAAAAAGTCTATTTTTAAAAACAATTTTTAAAACTTGTATTTGTCTCAGATTCAAAATAATATCACACAGGTGATTTATCTTAAAAGTCCATGTCAGTATTGACCTATATGTCATTTTTTACAAATCTAAAACAAAAGTATTTCAAAATGTTCAGTGGCAGAGAGTACTGGTACCACAAAATCAGGGCAGTAGAAGCAAAGGGGATGTAAGATATGGACATTTTGTAGCTTGAGGAGACGGCACCTAGGGAAAGGAGAATTAAGTGTTTATTTGGGAAAATGTTAATGATATACATAGAACATAGGAGCTGGAATAAAGAAGGCATGCTTATGTGTGGGACAAAGTAAGAATGTGGTGGGGGGGAAGGGAAGACTGAGAACACAGAGCACTTGGTCTACTTATTAGCAAAAATAAAGTGAGATTTTCTAAAATCAGGTATAATGTCATCTGCCTCTCCAAAAAGCTGTTCTTTTTGGCCACAGTTCTTATGGTCAATTAAACTGAAATTATTTCCAAATACTGAGTTCTAATTAAAGTACTGGAAAGAAAACTGCAATAGAAAATACTTATTTGTTACACAGTATAATCAGGTATGGTTATAAAAAAAAAATGGGAAAATACTCAAATATTGTAAATTATAGAATAATCTAAATTTTAAAAACTAAAAACAAAGAACTGATTATCATAAAATACTGAATTTGCTATTTAAGCTCATTTAGTTCTGTGAATTAGGACAGACCATATGGACGATTCTCTTACTTTTACTCCAAATAAAACAAATAGTAAAATATTTGAGTGAAGAAAACAGCAAAGTATGTATATTCTGGGTTTCCAATTAAACTTCAACCTTCTGGTGTTTTCAATTATTCCTGCCAAAATGTAGTTTTCTATTTCTGAAGTTTCTTGGAGATAAGTAGCTTATAAAGTGATAATGTGATGTCTTATGGGTAAAAAATTATAAAACACAGGGCACAAACTTTCCCCCAATACAGAAAATAGTTGAAATGGTTCAATTCATTTTTACCAGGAGAAAATATATAGCAAGAGGTAAACAATGCAGCCAAGACCCAATCAATAATGCCTAGCACTGAAGTAATGTTAAAGTCTTCTAAATATCAATAGTACTAAGAGACTTGCTATACCAGGTTTTGAATATCTAAGTAAAGCTTAAAATATAAAAGCAAAAACATAATATAGAAAGAACTATCGGTGGTTGATATTCTCATAGACTTTATAATTTATTTAGTCATCTTAATACTATCCTTTGATTTTACTATCTGTGTCTCTTGTTGCACAGTTTTAAAACATTTCCTTTACTTTGAATATCTGATAAAATTCATTATATTTTCTTATCAAATTTTCTATCAGATACATTACATACAGTAATTATAGCTCCCATAAATTGACAAATATATTGATTTGTCTCTTCTCATTGGTAGCAAATTGAAATCTTAAGTCTTCTAAAAGAATGTCAAGTTCTTCACCAAATTAATATGTGAAGTCTTCAAGATGGAGTTAATTTGTGCCACTTGATAACAACCTTTTCTGGATTTATTACTGTCTCTTTCCACTGGTTCACTGCTTCAATGTTATTACTGTCTTCACTTATCCAAATCTGTAAAGGAAAGTAAGTACAATCACTGTACTTGACACAGTAATAATAACTAAGTTCAGACAGTTAGTCACTCTTACTGATGGAAGAAATTTGGAAGTTTGGTTCATATATTTTAAATTAAACATCTTTCTTTTTTTCAAAAGTCAGTTTGATTTCTCTATTTGACATTTAAATGCTAAAATATTTAACCTGTTTAGTCATTCTGAAGACTAGTTTATAAGGTTCAATTCAATTAAAAAATTCAAGGTGAGGCAGTCAGGCGCAGTGGCTCACGCCTGTAATCCCAGCACTTTGGGAGGCCAAGGCGGGCAGATCACGAGGTCAGGAGATCGAAACCATCCTGGCTAACACGGTGAAACCCCGTCTCTACTAAAAATTCAAAAAATTAGCCAGGCGTGGTGGCGGGTGCCTGTAGTCCCAGCTACTTGGGAGTCTGAGGCAGGAGAATGCTGTGAACCCGGGAGGCAGAGCTTGCAGTAAGCCAAGATCGTGCCACTGCACTCTAGCTTGGGCGACAGAGTGAGACTCCATTTCAAAAAAAAAAAAAAAAAATTTCAAGGTGAAATATTACAAAATCATTTCCCCATTATTACTAATAATATACTAATAACTGGGGATTAGACTAATAACTGGGGATTAACTGGATATTAGTATCCCCAGTTATTAGTATCCTTTCCTATCCAAGAAATCTAGGAGCTCAACTTAAAACTGACACCGACCACTCAAAAACATTCTTGTAAAGATCAATTAAACTGAGGCTAATCATGATTCAACTTAGATTGGTAAGGAATGTGCATTTTAAAGGACCTTTTACATGAAATAAACCATAATCTCAATTAAAATCTAATAAATAGTCATTCTTGATCAATAGTAATTTCATAGTACCCATCACTTATGTAACTTAAATACTACATGTGAACATATACATAGTATTATGCAAATTATACAAAAGACATCACAATAATTATATTATTATGAACCTTTATGAAGACAAGGAATAAAAAATCTTGAATTCTCACCTTACCTCTAGCACTAACAAATGCTTTTACCTTGGAGTTAACTTCTCTGAGATTCAGTTTCTAAGAGATTAGAGCAGGTCATTGGTTTAAAGCTTTTTCCTTTTCTTTCTTGGTCTAAAGAACCTTCCTTTCAAATGAAATCTTACAAATAACCCCAGTATGTAAAACAGACATTAGAGTACTTTGGGTGATACAGGGGTGGAAGACCTTGAGTTCACCTTTGGCTACCCCATCATGGTTCCTCCTAAGGCTATACCAGATAAGCCATAGGGAGCAGATGACCAGCAAGAACCTTTCCAGAATTATTATTCTAACTAAAATCTTAGCCAAGAGAATGGAATCACCACAAATGTTATCATGAAAATCATTTCAAGTAAATTTCCTATTCCATTCATACCATTAAGTTGAGGCTTGATGATATACGAAAACTTTAACTGAATTGACTTCATAGGCTTAATGGCTTTCAAAAGTATGCTGGTTATATGAATTCTTGAATTCAAGTTATTTTCCAAATAGCAAATGATAAACAACATTTTTATTAATATTTTATGTAAAAATATGTATTAAAAAGTAAATCAAAGAGCTGATATCAATCTTTGAAAATTCATATATAATTTGAGGATTTCAGGCAGACTGTTAATAATATCTTATCAAGTTGAAGCTTTTAAACCAATAATATAGATTGTGGAATTTAAATGTGGTTCAAACAATTGTAATTAAGGTGAAAGATAATGGATAGCTACCACTAGTCTATTCAGAGTAAGGAAAGGAAACAAGTTCCTAGAAGACTTGCAAGTTAGCAACTGTTATGGTGTTTTACACAAATTATACCAAGATTTTAAAATAATTCAGACAGTAGTATTAACTAAATAATATCACAACCACTGTTAAAATGGACATGCTCTAGGAATTCAAAACTAACATAACTCAGGTAAGAGCATATAAAAAGTGCCCATGTTAAACATTACATCAAAGATTAAACAAAATAAAGTAAATTTGATACTCAAAGTCTTAAGAAATTGATTTAAATACTTAATGTTCCCTCCTTCCACAAGGAACAAATCAGTAGTACTGAAAATCTGATAATTCTCATCGTTTTTAAAGTAAAAAAGCTCAGAAAAAAACACATTTAAAGATAAACCGGATTGCTCAGAAATTCCAACTATTTGTATTAAAGCAAAAAGTCTGACAAGTTTTGATTTTTGTAGCAACATTGAATTTTGATTTATGATGCTAAAGAATTGTACTCTATTCGACTTTAATATTATCCTGTATTCTCTTTGTTAAATGACTGTTTGAATGCATAGAAAAATACAAGGAAGGATAAAAAATCCTACTAACCTGGCCCACAAAGTGTTTTCTTCTTACAGAGCTTCGACTATAAAGCTTAATGAGAAAAACAATGTCTTTTTCACTCTGTATAAGTGGAAAAATCATAGTCTCTCCCCACTTGACTCTTCCATTGGAGGCCTTCAGTAAGCGTGTCTTTTTCTTGTAAATCAACTCTCCCGAGCTAAACATTCCCACCTTCACAAAAAAACCTTAAAAATTAGAAATATTGGTTTATAAAATGTTTTTCAAAATACCATATAAAGGTGTGTATATACACATCCAAGTTGGAATTTATATATATAAAATTTATTGTAAAAATATGGATAAGTCACTTTTAAATGTTCGATGAGCTACAACCATAACAGAAAACAGCTCTAGTCAACTTTATAACTTTGGCCATATTACTACTGTAACTTTAAATGAACTTAATCTTTCTGTGGCTGAATACCATTAAAGACTGGAAATGGAGGCATAAACAACAATCACAGTAAAAGAGTGCACACTGAAAAGGATCACACTAAAGAGAGGTGCCAAATTTTAAGACAGCTGGAGGTATTTATTTCACAATTTTATATAAGTAAAATATAAAAGACTCCAGGAATTAAGTATATGCCCACTAGATAAAATCTATACTTTAAATAAATTTGAGATGTAGAGCTTCCAGTAATGGCAGAAAAGTTTGTATAAACTAACCTTCCCATAAATAACAATTATCAACTTTGGAAAAAAATTTAAAAACACTAATAGCAGAAAGAAATTGGAGGGGAGTCAACTGGTAAGAGATGGGAACTTCCCTGTGTAAAATTCAGCTTGATACAGCTTTTCACCTAAGCATACTCCCCTATCTGACTGACACAGCGCCTACAGCTCAAGCAGAAAGTACAGTCTGACTAATTGGAGGTGACAGAGCTGGGCTGCCAGGGAAGCAAGAAAGTGAGAACTCCTAGAAAGGAGGGAGTCACAAAGTGAGGGCTGAGATCCGACCATCAGATTGATAGAATGAAGAGCTGTGGTCATCCTGATGAGCTGTTTTAAGGGAAGCCCATTATAAACCACAGCTGTTGTCCTTGTTTCCTAGAATTAATTAGATATAGTCCT